>NW_012109774.1:366454-380816 GCF_000951045.1 Mandrillus leucophaeus | reverse complement strand
CTGCACGTTATCCACATGTACCCTAGAACTTAAAGTATAATAAAAAAAAAAAAAAAAAAAGAATTACACTACATCTACTCTGCCAGTGTTTTAGAAATGGAACAATAAAGCCCGGACGACAGCACATCTGTTTGCAGAATGGCTTACTGGGGATTTTAAGCCCACAGTTGAGATTTACTGCTCATTGACAATGTGCCTGGTTGCTCAAGAGCTCTGACAGAGATGTACAAGGAGATAAATGTTGTCTTTAGACCTGCTAACATATCCACTGTGCAGCTCAATATGAAACAATTTTGACTTTCAAATCATATTATTTTTAAAAAGTATATTTCATTTCTTTTGTTTTTCCTTTTTATTTGTACAGATTTTTGCATACACATGCAATTTTGTTACATGTATAGATCGTGTAATGGTCAAGACAGGGATTTTAGGGTATCCATCTTCTAAACAATGTACATTGTACCCATTAACCATTTTTTCATCTTCCTTCTCCTTCCCACCTCCTCACTCTTCTGGATCTCCATTATCTATTATTCAACTCTCTATGTCCATGTAATCACAGTTTTTAGCAACTACTTATCAGTAAGCACATATGACATTTGTCTTTCTGTGCCTGGCTTGTTTCAGTTAAGAAAATGACCTCTAAGTCCATCAATGTGACCATGAATGACATGATTTCACTTTTTTAATGGCTGAATAGTATTCCATATGTATCTATATCACATTTTATTTATCCACTCATCCATTGATGAACAGTTAGGTTGATTACACATAGTTGATATTGTGAATAGAGGTTTAATTAATATACCAGGTTTTTTTCGATATATTGATTTTGTTTCCTTTGGGTAGACACTCAGTAGTTGGACTGCTGAATTGAATGGTAGTTTTATTTTTAGTTCTTTGAAAAATAAGTCTCTAGATGCTGTAAATAGTAATTCAGTTGAAGCATCTGGCAAGTAAATTTAAAACTTTCTGGAAAATTTCACTGTCCTACATACAATTAAGTACATTCATAAGTCATAGGAGGAAGTAAAAATATCAACTAGTTTGGAAAAAGAGAAGATTCCAACCCTCAAGTATGACTTTGAAGGGTTTAACACATCAGTGGAGGAAGTAACCTTACTAGAAGTAACCTCTAGCCAAAGAACTAGAACTAGAAGTGGAGTCTGAAGATGTAACTGATGTGCTGCAATGTCATGATCAAATTTGAATGGATGAAGAGTTGCTTCTAATGGATGAGCAAAGAAAGTGATTCTTGAGATGGTGTCTACTCCTGGTGAAAATTCTGTGAAGAACATTGAAATGACAAGAAAGGATTTAGAATATTACACAAACTAGTGGGGCATTGTGGCTCATGCCTGTAATCTAAACTTTTTGGGAGGTGGCTGGTGGATCACTTGAGGCCAGGAGTTCAAGACCAGCCTGGTCAAGATGGGAAAATGCTGTCTCTACTAAAAATACAAAAATTAGATGGGCGTGGTGGCATGTGCCTCTAATCCCAGCTACTCAGGTGGCTGAAGCATGAGAATCGCTTGAACCCGGGAAATGGAGATTGTAGTGAGCCAAGATCACACCACTGTGCCCCAGCCTAGGGCCACAAAGCAAGACGCTGAATCAAAAAAAAAAGAAAAAAAATGAATATTACACAAACTTAATTGACAGAGCAGCAGTAGGGTTGAAGAGAAAATTGATTACCATGGATAGAATGCTATCAAACAGCAACCCATGCTATATGTACACATACATATACACACACACATACACACATACACATATATATACATATACATATATATATATAAAATAAAGGAGAATCAATTGTTGCAACATATTTCATTATTGTCCTATTTTAAAAATCGCCACAGATACCCCAACCTTCTGCAACCACCACCCTGATCAATCAGCAGTCATCAACAGGGAGTTAAGACCCATCACTAGCAAAAAGATTAACATTCCCAGAAAGGCTCAGATGATTGTTAGTATTTTTTAGCAAGAAAGCAGTTTTTAAATGACTGTATGTACACATACATACATGATGATGTAATGCTATTGCACACTTATTAGACCTACAGTATCATGTAAACAGAACTGATATATTTGTTAAAAACATATATATTTATAAACAAACATATAATATATAATATATATTATATATATAATATGTGTATATATAGGTGACTTGCTTAATTGTGATATTCACTTCATTATGGTAGTCTAGAATCCAACCTGCAATACCTTCAAGATGTTCCTGTATGGAAAGGCAGAAGACTTAAAAAAATCAAACCTATGAAATTGAAGGTATTATGGATTGAAATTGAAGGTATTAATATAAATTGTTTTAAACATAAAATATATGAATTTTATTTGTGTTTGTGCATATGTATGTATGTGTGCATGTCTGTCAACGACTCCTTAGAAAAAGAACAGACTGCAGAGTGGAGCAAAGTAAGCATAAAATCAGCCTGGAATACCTTTTGTTGCAGAGAGTAAACAAGTGCTCAAAACAGTTGGGAATATGTCAAAAGAATTATAGTGATGCTTACACGTATGAGCAAAACCGCAGTAAAATGTGAATGCTTGTTTTTCCTAAGAACACTATAGAGAAAAGAAAGGAAGTTAGATCAACACAGGAAATTATTATCTAAAACTTTTCAGGAGCCTTTTTTTTTCATTTATTTATTTTGAAGTTTTATCGCTATATATTTTATCTTATATACAAGAGAAGCGGAAGGGCATGTTATAATTTAACTTGAACACAAAATACATTCTTTTAATTGGAAAACATGACTTAACTATCTAATTTATGCATTTAAGAAATAACTTATAAGATTCGTGGTTTTAAATATTTTATTAATATTAATGCTGAGGATTAATGTTAGACATATTTAAAGTTCTCAGTTCCCTGTGCATTTATTTCAGGCAGTTAGTAACTAAAATGTCAACTCTTTATAATATCAGAATTTGAAAAAATGATTAAGACACAGATATCTTCAAATATTTATTACTTACCAATTAGATAAATTAGTGTCAGATGGTCAGTTTTATCAAAAGCATTAATTAAATCATTGTATGATACAAACAAACGATCATAAACTAGAAGATAAATATATTTCCTACACATAAGAAATATATCAACATAAATTTAACCAGCTTAATCTTACACATACAATGTCTATAGTTGCAGCAATGCCACATCTCTATAGAGCAAAATATTATAACCTCTATTATTCAATTTTAAATAATTACATAATACCTTCTCGGTCAACTACAATATACTAAATCCTACTAACTCAGTAAAAAAAAAAAAAAAAAAAAACCTGCAGAAAAGTTTATACTGCATTTAGATTTGGTGACATAAGATATGAATTAAATTTTAGAAGAGGGATTTAATGCATAACATAAATTAATATTTTTATATGTACATATCTAGTTCTAGTAATGCCAGAGAAGCAGGAGTAAAACATACATAAAGAAGTACATGCATGCAACCACACTAGAAAATCTCTTATTGAGATCACTACAAATTTATTTCCTTCCAAATCTATTAACCTTTTGTAAGTTCCACTTCAATTTATTATGGTGTTTGATATTGTTAACCTCCCATTCCTTTTTTAAATCTATTTTTTAGCGAAAGCTGTGCAGACTTCTTATCTCAGCTTACCTCTGATTCACTGACTTTTCTTCTTGGTTCTACTCTTTAACCCTGTCACTGCCGTAGGCTTTATTCAGACCTCTACATTTTGCCTTGACGCTCACTGTTTCAGAATCATTCTTGAGCATTGCCTTAATCATCATTTTTACGGTGGTTTTAAACCTAACCTTGTATCTCAAATGCCTGTAGAACTGCTCATCACATATCCCAGGAGCATTTCATTATAACTAAATTAAACTCAAAGATTTCCCACTGATATTTCCTTCCTTTATACTTCCCTATTTCTAATTGGTGCACTTCCAGAATCGAATTTATGAACTTTGAGAGTCAAAATTATGAAATTACCACTATGTTTCTTTCTACTTTATTTCCTATATCAAATATGATGTAAAATCCATCTTTCTGTTTGAATGTGTTCTTGCCCTCTTTATGAGGCCTGCCCATGTCCCCAGGGCAGTGATGTTAGTACCTAAAAGCACCAAGATGCTCCTTTTTTTCAAGAACTGAACTTAACCTAATAGGAGCTCCTTATTCCTTGGGAGTCTATGTGTTCCTGCTTCTCACACTTTATCCTTCAACTGCCACCACCTCTCCTGACTCTCAAGCTGTGGGTAGATCTTAAAGCACTGACTAAGAATAAGGATAAATTCTTGCTTTGGGGTGTGACTCATTCTGCAGGAAGTCATATGCAGAGCTTCCGGAGAGATAAAGATGAAGCAAATCTTCATCCTTGATTTTTTCCTTCCTCTGCCCTATCCTGCTTCTGTTTCTTCTGAGGTCAGCTTTTAAATCAGTCATGAAGACTTGAATTCCAGGCTCAGGCTCTGTTATGAGGGAACCTGGCTTACGACAGCATCCTTCAAAATACTGCTCAGCTCATACCTTATGTTCATATAGTCTTCCTTTCATGCCTGGATTAACCAAAACAGTTTCTCAGATTATTAGTTTCTGCCGTTCCTGTCTTTTACACATTTTCTAAAACCATACCATATTTCAAAACTACCTTTCTAAATTATGATAGTCAGTCTATTGTGGTTGTTAAAGTCATTATTTCAGTGCCCAGATTGCCTGGGTTTGAGTTCTAATTTCACCAATTATTGAGTGAATAACTTGGGTACATTCTAAATGTTTTCCATGCCTCCATTTTCCGTATTATAGATAAAAGTGAGAAAGTAAGAATTTTCTGTTGTTTTTTTTTTAATTAATTTATTATTATTATACTTTAAGTTGTAGGGTACATGTGCATAACGTGCAGGTTTGTTTCATATGTATACTTGTGCCATGTTGGTGTGCTGCACCCATCAACTCGTCATTTACATCAGGTATAACTCCCAATGCAATCCCTCCCCCCTCCCCCCTTCCCATGATAGGCCCCAGTGTGTGATGTTCCCCTTCCTGAGTCCAAGTGATCTCATTGTTCACTTCCCACCTATGAGTGAGAACATGCGGTGTTTGGTTTTCTGTTCTTGTGATAGTTTGCTGAGAATGATGGTTTCCAGCTGCATTCATGTCCCTACAAAGGACACAAACTCATCCTTTTTGATGGCTGCATAGTATTCCATGGTGTATATGTGCCACATTTTCTTAATCCAATCTGTCACTGATGGACATTTGGGTTGATTCCAAGTCTTTGCTATTGTGAATAGTGCTGCAATAAACATACGTGTGCATGTGTCTTTATAGCAGCATAATTTATAATCCTTTGGGTATATACCCAGTAATGGGATGGCTGGGTCATATGGTACATCAAGTTCTAGATCCTTGAGGAATCGCCATACTGTTTTCCATAATGGTTGAACTAGTTTACAATCCCACCAACAGTGTGAAAGTGTTCCTATTTCTCCACATCCTCTCCAGCACCTGTTGTTTCCTGACTTTTTAATGATTGCCATTCTAACTGGTGTGAGATGGTATCTCATTGTGGTTTTGATTTGCGTTTCTCTGATGGCCAGTGATAATGAGCATTTTTTCATGTGTCTGTTGGCTGTATGAATGTCTTCTTTTGAGAAATGTCTGTTCATATCCTTTGCCCACTTTTCGATGGGGTTGTTTGTTTTTTTCTTGTAAATTTGTTTGAGTTCTTTGTAGGTTCTGGATATTAGCCCTTTGTCAGATGAGTAGATTGCAAAAATTTTCTCCCATTCTGTAGGTTGCCTGTTCACTCTGATGGTAGTTTCTTTTGCTGTGCAGAAGCTCTTTAGTTAAATTAGATCCCATTTGTCAATTTTGGCTTCTGCTGCTGTTGCTTTTGGTGTTTTAGACATGAAGTCTTTGTCCATGCCTATGTCCTGAATGGTACTACCTAGGTTTTCTTCTAGGGTTTTTATGGTTTTAGGTCTAACATTTAAGTCTCTAATCCATCTTGAATTAATTTTCGTATAAGGAGTAAGGAAAGGATCCAGTTTCAGCTTTCTACTTATGATTTGTAAATGCAAACCACTTTAAACAAGGCCTGGAACATAATCAACACAGTGAGTGTTAACTATCATCATCATCGTTGGCTCAGTTATGTAATTCCTCTCCTCAAGAACCTACATTACTTCTAATTAAACATAGTTTTGAGTACAAAACTTATCTCCTGGCTCTTAAGGTCTATCATAATCATATTTGTCCTATTTTTATGGTTTAATTTCCCAGTTATTTCCAATACAAACTCTATTTCCACCAAGTCATTATCCTTGAAATTTTTGCAAACAGAAACTTTTTAGTTCTCTATTTTTTCCACAGTATTATTGATACCTAAAATAGTATGCCATGTCTTTTCCAATAGGCTTACCTCACACTCAATTTCTCTGAAAAACTTTCATAATACTCTATCATATGCTGCTCATTTCCTTATTTGACTATATCTTGAACTTGGAATTAGAACCATATATTCTACCTTGCAGTTATCTGCAACTATAATAATTTATTTAATTATCTTATGGTTTATCTTTAACTCCTCAAGTATATTGAAAGCTCTACAAGGAAAAGCATTATGTTTTATAATCATTATGCATCACCAACAAGGCATAGGCCAATGCTAGAGTTATGTTTGATAATTGTTTGTTTTAATTAGTGCAAAGAAAAATGCTTCATGGACTGCTGACAATCTACTATAGACATAAGCAAAACATTAAAGTGATATCCAAGTGATCAAGAAAACAAAAGTTTTTCAGCTTCATAATTATTTTTTTCTGAAGTTGCTACAGAGCTATTTTAAACTATCAAACTGAGTGAGAGATTTAGGGATGGATGATTTAGTAAAATTAAAGAAATGTTTTTCCTCTTCTATTAAAGATAATCTATATAAATGAAATTTCCATCAACACAGAGAAGCAATATTATTTGCCTACGCCTGAGTATTAATATATGTAGTTTATGTAAGTAATTTCTTTTTAATGTATTTAATTGTGGTTTAAGTGCTGCTAAATGCATCATTTCAGTTGTCACTTTAGCTTCATCTGTCTACATACTAGTGCACTATAAAGAACATTAAAATAATAAATACTTTCTTGAAATAACTAAATTTATTGTCAAATATGCACAACAGTGAAAAAAGAATATAACACATTTTTAAATGCCAAGGTTTTTGTTCTGTAGAATAGGATACTTTTCTATCTATCAAATATTATTTTGTTCTTCCTTTAAGCTTTTGGTTGATCATGAACGTATTGCATGCTTGCTGTAAAAATTTAAATAATACATATGTTTATACATTTCAGAAAAAAGTTAGCCACACGTCCTTTCCTACTTATGAGCCCTACCTCACAGGAATAAAATTTGTTAAGTTTTTGACATATATTATTCCACACAGTTTTGATGAATATAAAATAATAAATAACATTATTTCCAACTCAAGAGTAAGTATGTTAGTTACATAAGATTTCCCCCTTTATGTCTGCAAAATGCTCTTATTCTTAATAATGGCTAAGGGGAAAGAAAACTTTCACAAGCTCAATCATATTTCACTTCATATCTGTACATTATATCAGACAAGGCCGTGAACACCTCCTAATTTTCCTATCATTGAAAATTCAAATATCCAATTGTTAATATTGACTATGTCAGCCTAATTTTCCTCATCTAAACCTCAGATTAAAGGTAGCCTACCTATAATATATTTTTCATGTTTGAAATTCAATGATTTGCATTCAAATATTTTGGTTTACTTGTTGCTGATCAATTATCTTGGGCTATTTGTGAGAAAGTTATATTCATCTTAGATTTCCTTCAAGGCCTAAAGCACAAAGAAATTCAGAATTTTAATTATTTTTCATGCAAAAATATATCGATGTGTTATCTGAAATATTATTAGCTTTTCAGACCTTACCTACTTAAAAATATGCCTAACAGTAAACAAAACTATTACATAAACATGACCTCTCATAAAATGATTGATAATTGTGACCAATATCAAGTTAAAAACATATACAACATAACCAGCACATAAATAAATGATTTTGTGTAGATTCCTTCAATGAGGGTAATATGTTAACTAAAACCAAAATTTGACAGTTTGGAAAGATAATATTATTAATATAAGTTAAACATATATAATTATGAATGAATACTGAGCGAGTGTCAATAACATTAGCTAGCAATGCTTTTACTGAAAGAGCTATAAATCTTCATAAAAAGTTATTTATTTTTATATTATTTGAAATTATTATAATAGCCACACAATTTTTAGTGGTAATGATTCCAATACCAGATACATTTTGCTTAAAGACAATATTTAGTTGTACTAACCAAAATATAATAAGAGTGTTAAAATGTATTAGTTTATTACTAATGATTATTCATTTTAAGTCAAGAGCTAGCTGTGCATTAATCACAACTGTTTCATCAGGCAAAAGTATCAATAAAGTGGTATCAAATACCTGCAATGATTCACAACAATGCTTGTTCTTTTCAAGTGTCACACAATATTTATTTATATTTAGTAATATTTGTTTAACTTAGAATTCTAAGATGTACATTACTTGTAAAATAATTAGTACTAAAGTTTTAAACTATAGTGTTAAAAAATTAATTGAGAGGTCATTAGGCTGAGACATCTCCAGGTTTTTATTTTCTACCTAAACCAAGCAAAAACCAACTCAGAGTAATTTAACCAATCAGAAACCACCAACCAACCTCTAACTAAGCTCTTGCCCTGCTTTAACCAATCAAATATTTTATTTGTCTTGTTTCCACAAGTGTCTTATGAAAACTTTCCTCTGGTCTTCTTTAGCTGGGACCCTGAACAGCTTGTGCTCTCGTGCTACCTGATTATGAGTTGCTGTTTGCTCAAATAAACTCTTTAAAATAGTAATGTGCCTAAATTTATCACTTAACAGTGTAAAGATAAAACTTTATTTGAATTGAGTTAGCCATAACTATTTTTAAAAACTAATTTTTTGTATCATACTTAAGAAACACATCAATGATCCATAATAATGTATTTAGTTTAATATATTTTAAATATATTAAATTATTAAATATTTATATGTTCAGAATAATACATGTAAAAGTAATACATTGCTCAAATGTTTTAGAATAATATAAAACAAGAATATTGATTTCTCATCCAATAAGAATATTGTAAACAATTTGCATAACTAAATAAACTATTTAGGAAATAACTAATGTATATAAAGAGTAATAAAGAAAACAATGTAGAATATTATGAATATAGAATAATTGCTCACCAGATTGGATAAAAATGTTTCAAATGAAAAAGAAAATATTGAATTAAGACCAATAAAAGACTACAAGATTGTAGAAATTATAGGAAACACTTTTCTTTTAAAAAAATTAATGAACATCTGATGTGTTAATATATTTTTGAGTTGACTGACACCTCCTGTCTTCTCAAAAAATACATACAATATGATTTAATTTATAAGTTAAGTGAAGTAAATTTAATTACACTCTCAAGAATAGCTCTTACTCTGAAGAATATAATTGAATTATTATCTAGATGCTATTTAGATGCTAGCTCAGGATAATTTGTGGTTTTGCCACACATATTATGACAATGAATAATTATCTTAATAATAATGACTATTTGTGAATTCTCTTGCAAATGGTAACTCAACTTCGCAGTTATATTTGAAACATAAAATCAATAATATATTATCAAAATGCTTTAAATAGATAACTGACAGATTGGACTCTAAATCACCTACAGTAGTTATTGTGTCAAATGTCCTTCCCTATGTATTTCAAGACACCGACTTAAATTCAACATCCATATTGCAATATTTCTATCACGGTAGATATACAGCCATGTTTTTCTGGATTCATTTTAATGCATAGAATTATTAGGTTTCAAATGTGTTATGGCTTTAAAAATAATATCAGTATGAAACAATTTAATTTTAAATAAATATTAAATGAAAATGTCAATAGGAAATACCTTAATTTATTAGTTGATATAAATATATAACTAAGATAATCTTTCTTTAGTTTCTGATGGAATAGCATACTTCATTTCAGATTTTAGGCACAATTCCCAAATTAGTGTGCCTAAAATTAGTATGATTTTGAATCCCACAGTCCCAGATAATAACATTTTTCCTCCATAGCTATCAGCCCTAGTTACAAGTAGTTTTAGTTTTAAACACTTTATAATTGTTTTGTTTTTCAAAAAATTATTACCTAAAATAGCATTTCAACTTTTCCGCAGGAGAAAAATACGAAAAAAACAAGTATAGACAAAACAAACGACAACAAGAACATCTCTTAAAAATGTGAATCCTTATTTCCATAATCATATAATACTTTGCAATCTGCAAGCCAGTCTGTCACTTTTAAACATGTGAATGCATGTTTCCAGTAGAGGCAGACTACTGTACCTATGTGCAGGTATCTTTCGGTTCCCAACAATCAGGATAACATCACAAAGTTGTTGCTGCTTCAAATAACTTTCCATCTTTCTGAAGGTTTGCTCAGCATGATGAACAGCTTGATAGAATTCTTCAGAGCTACTGGAGTCCAAATCACTTTGAGGTGTCATTGAGTGGCCAGTTGATGACAGCCTATAAACCACACACACACACACACAAAATAATAAAGGGATTTATATAGAGCCAATTATCTAGAATAACATACAGGTTGTTATCATTTTCTTAAGAAAACTAATATATCTGTGTTTATTTTTATATTTTAATACAAGTTCAATAAACAAAAGTCCAAATAATCTATTGTGGGTTAAGTGATTTGCTCTAGGAAATGATAAATAAATGGAAAAGTTCTTTTTTCTTGTTTAAAAAAAGGTTTAAAAATATGTTGTCTGTATTGATTAGGACATTATTAGTAAACCTGAAATATCACAGAAATAGTAAATTATTTACATACCTATTCTAAAATTAATTAGCAATGAAATGCTAATTTCATTCATTTGATATTGAGGAAGATAATTATACTATTCTAAATAGTTAGGATTATTGAGATGTCATAGTAAATGTTGCTTTGCAGAAATAGGTGATTTTTATCATGAAAAAATATGAAACCTGGTTTGCAAATAATACTGACACTTAAATTTGTAAATGAATTATTGAGTTCCACGTTCTGTACACCACTATTAAACAAAAAAATAGAATGTATTAGCTCAGTACTTAGAATAACGAATCAATAATAACTATTTTAATAAACTTTATGATTTTGAAAAGTCCATGATACTTGAGTTTTGTCACTTCATGTATTAATGGCATAGACTGTTTCAAAAAAAAGAAAAAACTTTAATAAATGCCATACTGCACCATAGGGAAGACTCAATATTCAAGTTACATGATAGACACGTGACAAAGCCTAGCAGACCCAATCTAGTGTTCTGATGACAATTCCTTAAATAACCTAAAATTAAATATTAATTAGGTTCATAAAATTAATACTAAAATTGCTTTCTTCGTGATAAATATCTTAGAAAGTAAGATGGAGAATTCTGGTTCCAATTGCAATGTAGTAATTTGCAGCTGACTAAATCCTTCTCCAAGAAAACCACAAAAAAGTTACATACAATATCAAAATAATTATTTGCATTCCATAGGATCTACTGAGGCAATCAGGACTTAGAAAACCAAGATCCTGAAATACAGATAAATTCATTAGAGTCATCCATCTAAAAGTTATTCCCTTTGTATTCTTTCCCTCTCAAGGTATTTACTAGTTATTAACCACATAGGGTGAGAGTCCAAGGAGCTCAACATAATGTGGCAGCTAAGCAGTTCTTCGGAGGATAATACAAAGACTGAAACCTAGAGTCGTATCAGTGAAAATCTCTGATTTCATTAAGCTGAACTTTTAATTGAAGTACCAGCAAACAATATAGTTTTTATTTAGAAAAAGACATTCTTATATGGATTCCGTGATTTCTTATATATAATGCCTGTCATTAAAGGAAAAAAATAGTAGGTCTGTAGAGAAACTTGACACGTTAAGAAAAACTGGACACATTAAGAAAAACGGACAACAGAAACATTCTCCCAGGTGCTACAGATACGTTCGAATATATGGATCACAATTATTACTTAATAGACATAAAAATAACTTTCATTAATCTTTTAATACAGATAATAAGCTGGATAATTTCAAGTCATATGAAAAAAATCAAATGGAAAAAATAAGGCAATACAATAACTTAAGATGACGAGTTGATGGGTGCAGCACAGCAACATGGCACAAGTATACATATGTAACAAACCTGCACGTTATGCACATGTACCCTACAACTTAAAGTATAATAATAATAAATAAATTTAAAAAAAAATAAAAAAAATAAAAAAATAAAAAATAAAATAAAATAAAAAAAGATTCTGATACGCAAAATTAACTGGTAGATAAAAAACAAAAAAAACCCCGACGATACGAAAAATAAATTAGGCCGGGCGCAGTGACTCAAGCCTGTAATCCCAGAACTTTGGGAGGCCGAGACGGGCGGATCACGAGGTCAGGAGATCGAGACCATGCTGGCTAACATGGTGAAACCCCGTCTCTACTAAAAAAAAATACAAAAAAATACAAAAAACTAGACGGGCGCGGTGGCGGGCGCCTGTAGTCCCAGCTACTCGGGAGGCTGAGGCAGGAGAATGGCGTGAACCCGGGAGGCGGAGCTTGCAGTGAGCTGAGATCCGGCCACTGAGCTCCAGCCTGGGCGACAGAGCGAGACTCCGTCTCAAAAAAAGAAAAAAAGAAAAAAGAAAAAGAAAAAGAAATTAATAGAAAATACTCAAACTAAGTTATTTAGATTAAAAAATAGAAAACAAAACAAAGTAAAATTATAATATTCATGTAATTAATATATTTTGTAATCTTAAAAGTAGGGGGGAGAGATGATGGGACAAAAGCTATCTGAAGAAATAGCAGCCAAGAATTTTCGAAAATTTATTAGATACGTCAGGAAAGAGATTCCAGCGAAACTGGACTTAAACACGTTTTAATCATATAGAACCACATAATATACTTATTTGGAAAACATTATATTTTATTGAACCTCTTCCTCTTGAGATTCAGAACCACAGCTATGCAAAATAAAAAAATTTGGAGAGCCTTACCAGTAAAATGTAAACAACAAAATAATCAACCCATTATTTTTGAATAAGAAAATACGTAATTGATATTATTTCCAGAAGATGCGTTTGTGCACATAGAAAATTCAAAAAAATGACGGAAAGGCTTACTAAATTCTAAATCCACTGTTATTACGTGTTTTCTCTGTTATCTGCAGTATTTATCCACACAATATGGTTATTTTCATTAGACTTTACAAGCTCTCCTTTAAATATTTGAAATTAATACAAATTTCGCTGAACCATATGTTTGCCTTTCACAAGTTTGCAAATTACAACCCCAGAATATGGCCACTTCTCAGCATATTTTAAGAATTCAGGCTCATGCACGTGTAGCAAGAATAGCAGAATTCTTCCACATGTTAACACATTGAATAGAAAAGTCACAATATGCATTGCAGAGTGCATTTTAAGTTTTAAAATGACCATATTACTGACTCTCAAGTACAAAGGATAATTAAGTCAGGATTTGAAGGCTGCCAAATAGACCAAAACTGCTCCAAAAGGAAACCCTGATGCTTCTGGTCAGGTACTTAGACTGCATGATAAGGGTTTAAAATTCAAGATATGAGAAACACCTCTAAAGAATGGCTCCAGATTAACTTAAATAGGATTTGAGATAAAAGTTCTATGTAAGTCCTTATATTAATTAACCACAGGTTAAATGAAATATTCTTGTTAAAAACTTTTTTTTTTTTTTTTGAGACAAAATCACTCTGTCGCCCGGACTGGAGTGCAGTGGCGCGATGTTGGCTCACTGCAACCTCTGCCTCCTAGGTTCAAGCGATTCTCCTGCCTCAGCCTCCTGAGTAGCTGGGATTACAGGCGCCTACCACCAAGCCCAGCTCATTTTTGTATTTTTAGTAGAGACGGGATTTCACTACGTTTGTCAGGCTGGTCTCAAACTCCCGACCTCAGGTAATCTGCCCACCTCGGCCTCCCAAAGTGCTGGGATTATAGGCGTGAGCCACCGTGCCCAGTCTGGGCAGAAATTTATATACCTGATTAAGATTTCATAATCTAGGAAAAATTATTAAGAAAATTATTTAATTTACTTTGTCTTTAGTTGTCCAAGTTGTGGTGGGTGTACTATTAAAGCAAAGAGTGACATAAATAGAACAGAAAGAAATAGAAAAGAAAGAAATAGAGCTTGGTGAGACCCTGGGGTGGTGGGGGT
>NW_012109774.1:362642-366289 GCF_000951045.1 Mandrillus leucophaeus | reverse complement strand
AATCAATCTCAAATATAATGTAGACTTGGACTTTTTCTGACAAATTTGAAAGCAATTTGAAAGAGTGGGATTAAAAGAACAGAGAGTTAGATACAAGGCTCAAAAAAAATAAATAAATAAATTCAAGTTCTCTCCTGGATTTTTTTCCTAAAAGTTCTTATGCATTAAGTCTCTTCATGTTATATCGAAGAACAAATTACTTCTCTTCAAGGTCATTGATCTTTCAGATAAATGGTTATGTTTGTTTCCCTTGATTTTCTCTCACACATTTCCTCACATATCATTTCATGATCTAAGACTTTAGTAGGATTCTTTCTCCTCAACTTTACACGAAATACGGAATTTTAAAATGAATTTTCACATCAGAACACTTACAATTTTTAAGATAATGTTTATTATTTAACCTTCTTCCCATCACATATCCAACCTACTAATTTAAAAAGGAGACTTTAACATTTTAGTAAATTTACATTATGTATTTATCATGTTTTCTATAGGTGTTAAATAAAAACCAGGCAGTGGATTATTTCGTTGTTTTGTCCAATTTTGTATATCAATTGAAAAAAAAAACAAAAAACTGTAGTCTCTTTCCAATCTAAGAGTCCCTAATACAATGATCTGAAACTCTAACATTTGTCTTTATTTTGGTGCAATAATACAAACCTTGAAGTTACAAGAAATACAATTTTAAAAGTGCAATATGACTTCTTATCAAATTTAAAGACATGTTTGCCTTCTTCAACCTAACATGTATAAAAATAAAATGAATAAAGTTGTTTTGATCTCTTGAACTCCTCAAACCATAGGTATACTATTTCATTTCCTTCAATACCCACATGTCTTGAAAGAATTGTCTTCACGTCTGAACTTCAGTTCCTGACCCTCCTAATACGCCTTAATCTATTGCAATTGGATTTCCATAACTGTCCATCTAACGGAACTACTCTTAACAAGGACATTAGTGTCTTTCTTGTGACTATCTTTAGCATTTATTTTAATTTTCTCTCATTAACTGCTGAGAACTGACCAACATACTTTACTGTTCCTCTTCTAAACAGTTCAGGACTCAATATTCTTTACTTTCGCTGTACCAAACGATTCTGAGATGAAACCTGTTTCCCTATTTCTTTGTTAAACAATATTGGAATCAGAAATAATTTAGTTACTTTCTCAAGGAAATATTTATTTCTGCAATAATAGATTGTTCACTAATAAGAAAAAATATATATGAAACAAATAATTACTCGTCTTTTTTTTTTTTTTTTTTACTTTACGACCTACCTATTGAATGCAAATCTAAAATTGTTATTATTTCTTCCCATTGCCAACCAGTTCCTCAGTCTTCAATGGCTTCTTGTTCAGAAATCCATATCACACATTGTAAGTTCCTGTATGATCTGATGCTTTCTACAATTTGTATGATCCTTCAAACCAAGCTCTAATTTTAGCTACACTAAATAATTCCAGTTTCTGCAATGCGTCATACTGAGAGGCGACAATGTGCTAACAGCCCTCACTCTCAGCGCCTCCTCGGCCTCAGGGTCCACTCTGGCGGCGCTTGAGGAGTGCTTCAGCACGCCACAGCAGTGTGGAAGCCCCTCTCTGGGCTGGCCGAGGCGGGAGCCTGCTCCGCCTGCTTGCAGAGAGGTGTGGAGGGGGAGGCGTGGGTGGGAACCGGAGCTGCCCCTCGCCTTCACAGTCCAGCGGGAGTTCCAGTGGGCACGGGCACAGACTCGGGGGGCTTTGCACATGGAGTGGGTGGGCGGTAGCCACCGGCCCGGGGCAGTGAGGAGTTTAGCACACGGGCCAGCAGCTGCAGAGGGTGTCCGTGGGCCGGCACTGTGTTGGAGTTCTTGCCGGGCCTCAGCTGCCTCCTTGCGGGGCAGGGCTCAGGACCTGCAGCCCGCTTTGTCCGAGCCCCCCCGTTCCCCCGAAGCCCAGCAGTGGGCTCCCCTGCCGCCCAAGCCTCCCTGAGGGGCACTGCCCTCTGCTCCATGAAGCCTGGTCCTATCAACCGCCCAAGAGCTGAGGAGTACGGGTGCACGTGGCACGACTGGCAGGCAACTCTGCCTGCAGCTCAGGTGCGGGATCCACTGGGTGAAGCCAGCTGGACTCCTGAGTCTGGTGGGGACTTGGGGAAATTTTACCTCTAGCTAAGGGATTGTAAACACACCAATCAGCACTCTGTGTCTAGCTCAGGGTTTGTAAACACACCAGTTGGTACTCTGTATATAGCTAACTCTGTGTCTAGCTAACCTAGTGGGAACTTGGAGAACTTTTCCATCTAGCACTCTGTGTCTAGCTCAGGGATTGTAAACGCACCAATCAGCACTCTGTCAAAACGGACCAATCAGCTCTCTGTAAAATGGACCAATCAGCAGGATGTGGGAGGGGGTCAGATAAGGGAATAAAAGCAGGCTGCTGGAGTCAGCAGTGGCAACCCACTCAGGTCCCCTTCCAAACTGTGGAAGGTTTGTTGTTTTGCTCTTTGTAATAAATCTTGCTGCTGCTCACTGTTTTGGGTCCACGCTGCGTTTATGAGCTGTAACACTCACTGTGAAGGTCTGCAGTTTCACTCCTGAAGCCAGCGAGACCACAAACCCACCGGGAAGAATGAACAACTCCAGACACGCCTTCTTTAAGAGCTGTAACACTCACCACGAAGGTCTGCAGCTTCACTGCTGTCAGCGAGACTACAAACCCACCAGAAGGAAGAAGCTCCAGACACATCTGAACGTCTGAAGGAACAAACTCCGGACACATCATCTTTAAGAACTGAAACAGTCATAGCGAGGGTCCACGGCTTCATTCTTGAAGTCAGTGAGACCAAGAACCCACCAATTCCGGACACAACACCACTTTCTTCTATAGTATTCCACACACACACATGTTTGTGTACTTGGAACCTGCACAACACGTTGACATTCCCATGGCTAACTACTCCTTCAGAATTCAGTTTAAATATCGCTCTCTTAGGAAGGCCTTATTTTTTTTTTTCAGTCTACTGTTTTTTATTTTTACTTTTGAAAATAGAGTCGGGGGTATATGTGCATTTGTTACATAAGTATATTGTGTGGTGCTGAGGGGAAATCCTTATCTCAATCCTTACTGCTTGGTGGAGGGGAGGTGAGGTTACCCTAACATGTAGTATATAGGTTTAAATACATCTCTGCCATGTCAAACATTCTGGGAGTTCAACAACTATTTGTTGAATAAATGCATAAAAATATTTTATGACAAGATTCTTTGGTCAGATACTAATTTAAGTTTGTTATGTGTTTTTGTTTACTTTTCGCTTTAGTTTCCGTAGACCACACAAATGTGTTGTTCGAATTGCTACCACTAAATAAACAAGCAATAGAATTTATATCCCAAAACCTAACAGAATGTCTGGCACACAGATTTAGTAAATATTTGTGGCGTAATTTGTAATTTTTGAATATTACATAGTTTCCAGAGCTCATGAGAAACAAACAAAACGTAAAATAACTGCTGTAACCAGAATACATACATACTTCTATTTCTCTGGCAGCACAATTTTGTCCATTATGACAATACTAAAGATTACAGTAAATATAGTAAATAAAATACTTTTAAAATCATTTAAATACGTAAGATATATTAATTGCAAACAAGAATTTCTGGAT
>NW_012109774.1:361178-362162 GCF_000951045.1 Mandrillus leucophaeus | reverse complement strand
GTAGAGATGGGGTTTCACCGTGTTAGCCAGGATGGTCTTGATCTCCTGACCTTGTGATCTGCCTGCCTCGGCCTCCCAGAGTGCTGGGATTACAGGTGTGAGTCACTATGCCAGGCCAAGAAAAATATTTTAAAGAACATTTTGCAATATCAGATAAAGAAGTCACTCTTACATACATAGTTCTTAGGCAAAGACCTGAATATAGTAAAAGATGACTTTATTTAAGTGAAAAAATTTAACTATTTTTTTGAGTCCAGCAAATTTAGTGTTTATTTCAGGCTATATATATATATATATATATATATGGACTATATTTGCATTAGAGATATATGTATTTTAATTTTAAAAAATATTTCTGAGTAGTAGGAAATTGAACATTTGTTATTTTCTACCGTTTAAAAAATGCTCACATATTTTGTGTCAGACACACACTATTTTAAACAACATGGAGTCATTTTTACAAAAAAATTCAAAGTTCAAAAATTCAAAGTTCAAAAAGTGCCCCAAATAAAAATAAAATACATCTAAAAAAATGCTAGCAAGAGTTCTTCAAACCAAAAGAATGTGAACGTGATTGTGATTCTGAAACTGTAATTATGGTAGATAAACCACATATATCTTTAGAATAAAAAGATTAAAAGAGGATACTATTAAAATAATAACTATATATTTTTTCAGAAATAGGCAATATCAATATGTGAACAGTGACATAAAAAGTTTTAAGTGTTGGGAGAGAATAAAGTGTACAGTGTTTTTGCTTGTTTCTTTACTTTGCAATGAAAGTTAAGTTGTTATGAGTTTAAAATAACTTGTTATTATAAGGTGTATTTTGTAACCCTTATGGTAACTAAAAAGCAAAAGCCTATAATAGATACATTAACAATAAAAAGCGGCCAGGCACGATGGCTCACGCCTGTAATGCTAGTACTTTGGGAGGCCAAGATGGGCGGATTACCTGAGCTCAGGAGTTCGAGACCAGCCTGA
>NW_012109774.1:357682-358606 GCF_000951045.1 Mandrillus leucophaeus | reverse complement strand
TGCTACAAAGCAATATTAACCAACACAGCATGGTACAGGCATAAAAATAGATACATAGACCAATCGAACAGACTAGAAAACCAATAAATAAATCTATGCATTTATGGCCAACTGATTTTTGATAAAGGCACATAGATCCCGCAATACATGATGCTTGGAAAACCGGGTATTCACATGCAGAAGAGTGAAACAACATCCCTATCTCTCACTACTTAAAATCAACTAAAAATAGACAAAGTCTTAAATGTAAGACCTAAAACTATAACATTACTGGAGGAAAACATAGCGAAAATCGTTCATGACATTGGTCTGGGCAAGGACTTTTTTGGATGAGATCTCAAAAGCACAGGAAACATATGTAAAAATAGACAAGCAGGAATGGTATAGGAGTTAGAAAGAAATTATTTAGGCAGATAGTGAGGGTAAGGATGTTGTTGGTAAGGTTTCCCTTTTGATAAAAAGCAGCCCCCAAATCATTTCTTTTCCGAAAAAAAGCAGCCTGTAAAATTGAGCTGCAGACATAGATAAGCAAGCTGGAAGCTTGCCCAGGTGAATGTTGGCAACCATGACAACAGGAAAAGGCTACCTAGAGGCCAGGCATGTTCAACATGGCAACTCCATCTTCCGTTTTCATTGCCAAACACGTGTACAGTAAGGAACAGACAACATGATGCCTGCCAGATAGAAAACCTATTTGCATAATAAAAGATTAGGGTGGGGCAGCCAGCTTCTTTGAGCTAGGTGAATGTCACACCTGGCCCAACCAATCTTTGGGCCCTATATAAATCAGATACCGCCTCCTATAGCTAGTCTACAAAACCTGTGCATTTCACCACGAACTGGAAGACCCACTTGGGCACTCCTCTATCTCTTCAGGAGAGACAGTTATTCTCTTTTCTCTTTCATTTTCCTATTAAACCTCCA
>NW_012109774.1:328937-356727 GCF_000951045.1 Mandrillus leucophaeus | reverse complement strand
AAAGAAAGAAAGAAAGAAAAAACCTATTTGAATTTAAAATAGGCAAAAGAACTGAATAGATATTTCTCAATAGAAGACATGCAAATGGCCAATAGATATATGAAGAAAAATGAAAAATGCTCAACTTCATTAATCATCAGATAAATGCAAATCAAAATCACAATAAAATATCACCTTATAACTGTTAGAATGGTTGTTATCAAAAAGGAACTATAACAAATACTGGTGAGAATATGAAGAAAGGGAAACTCTTATATTACATTGGTGGGAATGTAAATTAGCACAGCCATTATAGATCAGTATGGAGACTCTTAAGAAAAAACAGACTATCATATGATCCAGCAATTCCACTACAGGGTATATGCCCAAAGGAAATGAGATGAGTATGTTGAAAATATATCTGCAACCCCATTTTATTACAGCACTATTAACAATAGGCAAAATTGCTAATCAGCCTAAGTGTTCATCAAAGTCTGAATGAATAAACAAAAATGTGATTACATATATATATGTATATTATATATATATCTCTTATGTGTGTGTATATATGTATACATAGTATTCCATTGTGTGTGTGTATATATAAGTGTGTGTGTGTATATATATACACACACATATTTTTTTTTATTTAAAGTAATATCCTCCAGGGTCATTCATGTCGCAAATTACAGAATTTCATTGTTTTTTATTGATGAATAATATTTCATTGTGTGGAATACTATTAAAGTAATATGCTCCAGGATATTACTTTATTACTAGTAATACTAATTACTATTAATAGTGATTAATAGTTATAGTGATTACTACTAATAGTGATTAATAGTAATAATGATTACTAGTAATAGTAATAGGATCTCCTGGAGGATATTACTTTAAGTAAAATAAACCAAGTACTGAAGGATCAATGTTACTATGTTCTCACTCATGTGTAGAATCTAAAGAAGTTGGTGTCATATAAGAGTAGAATAGTAGTTACCAGAGGATGAGGAGAAAGTCGGGAGAGGAGAATGGGAAGAGATTGATCAATTGATACAAAGTTAGTCAGGAGGAATAAGTTCTGTTGTTCTGTTGCACAGTAGGGTGACCAAGTTAATAGTAATTTATTGCATATTTCAAAATAGCAAGAAGAGAGGTTTTTGAATGTTCTCATCACAAAGAAATGACAAGTGTTTGAAGTGATGGATATGTTAATTGTCCTTATTTTATCATTGCATGTTGTATACATATATGGAAATATCACACCGTACTCCAGAAATATGTACAATTACGATGTATCAATTAAAAACAAAAAAAAATTTTGAATGTCAAGTGAATCTCACTCTGTAGTTGATATTAAACTATTCTTACTTCAACATATAATTACCATAAATTTAGACAACTATGCTAATTATATTCTGCTACTTGTTTTGTTCTTATGGAATGTTGCCAAAAAATGTTCAATTATGAAAATAAGATACGTTGATGTTTGGTAAGATATTTTGAATGTTATCCAAATATGTATATTCAGAAAAATATTTTTCCTACCAAAGTTTTGCTTACATAATTCTATACTCTTAGAGATGACTTAGTGTTGGGGAGACAGGAAATCAAAGGAAAAGAAATTGAAGTGATGTTAAGATACTTGATGTGTTTAATAACCTAAACTTCTGACATACTTATTATTTGTAAACATTAATATTCAAAATTGATGAGATTCTAACTTAATGATTATTATAGTAGTGATATTTTCATAATAGGCAAGAAGTCTTTGTATTAGATATCCAACAGTAAATAACATTTTATGATAAATTAACTGTACTTTTTTTAGATCATGAATAACAAGATAAAATATATGTTTATACAAATATAGCTGTACACCAAACTATCTGAAATTATTATAAAATATTTCTTATATATCATCTAAAATACCATTTCCTTTAAAATACCTTAGTGTTTGCCAGAAATGAAACATATTTGCTCTATTTGAGTTCGCCATTCGCAACGTATCTCTGACTACAATAAAAATACTAATTAAACCCATGGTATTACTTCTGTTCTCAAATAAACCAGAATACAGTAAAAAAAGTAGTTATTTTCTTTCTAAGGCAGAAACTCTTTGAGCTATGAGTATTGCTCTATACATTCTCTGATGCAATAACAAAAGAAAACTATTTTCTTCTAGCAATCACTTTGGAGAGATAAACTCAGTAGAACCTCAAAACGGATACTGAAAATTACAAATGAACTTAATATCCTTTATATTTTCAGCTATTCAATAAAAATCAGCTTTTTCTGCTTTCCTGGTGAAGTATCACAAAATAAAAACATTTAAGTAACTTTAATCTAGGTCAAAGGAAAGAAAAAAGGAAGTGAAAAGGAAGGGAGGGTGGATTAAAGGGAAAGAGGGAAGGAGGGACAGTGGAAGTAAAGAAGGTTGGAAGGAATGAAAGAAGGACTACTAAATAACACTTTTCCATTGTTATACCTAATGATAACAACTGTCGTGATTTTTTACACTAAAGATTTGTTTTGATTCCCTTTGAAATGTATATGAATGACTCTTAGAGTAAAATATACAGATAAAAATAGAAACATAAATAGCTATAATAATATGGGTAATATACATATAGATATTTATACATGTATAGGTATCCTTAATACAAAAGTTTCAGAATAATGGAACTAAAATAAAATTTACTATGAAAAGATACATTAAGTAGAATAAACTGCTACTTACAAACAAGTGCAAAGACTGTGTTTTATTTCCATTTTCTTTTTTTTTAATTTATTTTTTATTTTAGTTTCAGTGGTACATGGTCAGGTTATAGAGGTGACCTTGTGACTCGAGAGTTTTGTGTACAGGTTATTTTGTCACCCAGGTACAAGCATAATACTAAATAGCATTTTTTTTTTTTTTTGTGGGGAGTGGAACCTTTCCTTCCTCCCACCCTACACCCTCAAGTTGGCCCCAGTGTCTGTTGTTCTGTTTCTGTCCATGTGTTTGCATTACTTAGCTCCTACTTATAAGTGAGACTATGTGGTGGTGGTGTTTGGTTTTCTCTTCCTGTGTTAGTTTGCTAAGAATAATGGCCTACAGTGCCATCCATGTTCCTTCAAGGACATAATCTCTTTCTTTTTTAGGGTTGCATAGTATTTCATGGTGTGTCTGTACCACATTGTCTTTAACCAGCCTACGGTCATTAGGCATTTAGGTTGCCTCCATGTCTTTGCTATTGTGAATAGTGCTGAAATAAGCATATGCATACATGTGTTTTTATGGTAGAATAATTCATATTCCTTTGGGTATGTACTCAGTAGTGGAATTGCTGGGTTGAATGGTAGTTCAGTTTTTAGTTATTTGAGGAATCACCACACTGTCTTCTACAATGGATGAAGTAATTTACACTCCTCACCAGTAGAGTATAAGCATTCCCTTTCCTCTGCAACCTGGCTAGCATGTGTTATTTTTTGACTTTTTAGTAATAGCCATTTTGATTGGTGTGAGATAATATCTCATTGTGATTTTTATTAGTATTTCTCTAATGATTAGTGATGTTGAACATTTTTTCATAAGGGTATTGGCTGCAAGTATGTCTTCCTTTGAAAAGTGTCTTCATGTCTTTGTCCACTTTTTAATGGTGTTGTTTGCTTTTTGCATGTGTGTTTATGTTCCTTATAGATTGTGGATATTAAAGCTTTTGTCGTTTTGTCAGATGTATAATTTGCAAATATTTTCTCCAATTCTGTAGGTTGTTTGTTTTGTTGATAGCTTCTTTTGCTGTGCAGAGGCTGTTTAATTAGATCTCATTTGTCAATTTTTGCTTTTGTTGAAATCGCTTTTAGCATTTTAATCATGAGAGTTTGTGTCCAAAATAGTATTTTCTAGGTTATCTTTCAGAATTTTTATAGCTTTATGCTTTACATTTAAGTCTTTAATCCATCTTGAGATGGTTTTTGTATATAGTGTAAGGAAGGGGCCCAGTGTCAGTTTTCTGCATGTAGCTCTCCAGTTATCCCAGCACCGTTCATTCAATAGGGAGTCCTTTTCACTTTGCTTGTTTTTGTCACCTTTGTGAAAAATCATGGTTGTAGGTATGTGGCTTTATTTCATGGCTCTATTTTGTTCCATTGGTCTCTATGTCTCTTTTTGTACTAGTACCATGTTGTTTTGCTTACTGTAGCATTGTAGTACAGCTTGCAGTCAGGCAGCATGATTCCTCTAGTTTGTTCTTTTTGCTTAGGATAGTTTTCGGTATTCGGGCTCCTTGGTTCCACATGAACTTGACAATTAGTTTTTTTAGTTCTGTGAAGAATATCATTGGTAGTTTGATGGGAATAGCATCAAATCTATAAATTGGTTTGGAGAGTATGGTTTTTTTAATAATATTGATTCTTCCTATTCAAGGATATGAAATATTCTTCCATTTGTTTATGTAATTTATGATTTCTTTGAGGAGTGTTTTGTAATTCTCATTGTAGAGATCTTTCACCACCCCGGTTAGCTGTATTTCTAGGTATTTTATCAGCAACTGTGAATGAGATAGCCTTCCTGATTTGACTCTTGGCATGGGTGCTGTTAGTGTATAGGAATGCTACTGATTTTTGTATATTGATTTTGTATTCTGAAGCTTTGTTGAAGTTGCTTATAAGCTCAAGAAACTTTGAGACAGAGTCTATGGGTTTTTCTAGATATCGAAACATGTAATTTGCAAATGGATAGTTTGACTTCCTCGCTTCCTATTTGGATGCCTTTTATTTCTTTCTCTTGACTGACTGCTCAGTCAGCAGAAACCCTACAAGCTAGAGGAGGAGATTTGAGGCCTATACTCAACATTCTTAAAGAAAATAAATTCCAACCAATAATTTTGTATCTGGCCAAACTAAGCTTCATAAGCAAAGGATAAATAAGATCCTTCATAGACAAGCAAATGCTGAGGGAATTTGCTACCAACAGAATTGCCTTACAAGAGCTCCTGAAAGCAGCACTAAATATGGAAAGACCATTACCAGTCCCTATGAAACACACTTAAGTACACAGACAGTGACCTTATAAAGCAACTACACAGGCAAGTCTGCATAATAACCAGCTAACAGCACAATGACTGGATAAAATCCACACATATCAATACTACCCTTGAATGTAAATGGGATAAATATTCCATTTAAAGGCAAAGAGTGACAAGCTGGATGTAAAAGCAAGAGCCAGGGGTATGCTCTCTTGAAGAGACCCATCTCATCTGCAATGACATGCATAGTCTCAAAATAAAGGGATGAAGAATAATCTACTAAGCAAATGGAAAACAGAAAAAAAAAAAAAAAGGAGTCGTAATCCTAATTTCAAACACAAAAGACTTTAAACCAATAAAGCTCAGACAAGGCACAGAAGGGCATTACATAATGGTAAAGAGCTCAGTTGAACAAGAAGACCTAACTATTCTAATTCTATATGTGTCCAACTCAGGAGCAGTGATTCACAAAACAAGTTCACAGAGTCTTAGATTCACACATACTAATGATGGGAGACTTCAATACCTCACTGACAGTATTAGACAGATCACTGAGGCAGAAAATGAACAAAGAGATTCAGGACCTGAACTTAACACTTGACGAAATGGACTTAATAAACATCTCCAGAACTCTCCACTCAAAGATGACAGAATATATACTTTTTGTTGCCACATGGTACATGCTCTAAAGTCAACCATGCAATTGGACATAAAACAACCCTCAACAAACTCAAAAAAACTGAAATCATACCAACCACTCTCTCGGACCATAGGACATTAAAATAGAAATGAAAGTCAAGAAAATTGCTCAAAATCATACAATTACATGGATATTAAACACATGCTTCTGAAAGATTCTTGAGTAAATTAGGAAATTAAAACAGAAATAAAGAAGTTATTTGAAAGCAATGAGAATAAAGATACAACATACTAGAATCTCTGGGACACAGCTAAGGCATTGTTAATAGGAAAATTTATAGCACTAAGCACCCATATGTAAAAGTTAGAAAGATCTCAAATTAACAACCTAACATCACAACTAGGAGAACTACAAAAACAAGAGCAACCCAACCCAAAGGCTAGCAGAAGACAAGAAACAACCCAAATCAGAGCTGAACTGAAGAATATAGACACACACACACACGCACACACACACACACACACACACACGAAATAAAAAGCATACAAAAGAACAGATCTAGGAGTTGGTTGGTTCTTTGAAAACAACAGCAACAACAACAACAACAAACTGCTAGCTAGACTAATAAAGAACAAAAGAGAGAAGATCCAAATAAACACAATCAGAAATGACACAAGAGACATTAGCACTGACCCCAATAAATACAAATAACCATTAGAGACTACTATGAACATCTGTAGGCACACAAACTAGAAAAGGTAGAAAAAATGGATAAACTCCTGGACATATGCATTGACTGAATCCCTGAACAGACCAATAATGAGCTCTGAAATTGAGTCAGTAATAAATAGCTTACCAACCAAAAAAAAAAAAAAAAAAAAAAAAAAAAAAATCCTGGGACCAGATGGATTCATAGCCAAATTCTACCAGATGTGCAAAGAGGAACATTCCTACTGAAGCTATTCCAAAAAATTTGAGGCGGAGAGACTCCTCCTCAACTCATTCTATGAAGTCACTCAGGTGAGAGCCAGAGGTAAACATGATAGGAGAATTTATCATTATAAAGAATAAGGTCATTTTATATATGGATTATTTTAAATTATTTTACCCACTTCTGCACAAAATGTACTTTCCATTTTGTTAATATTAAAGCTATAGTTCTTGAAGTTGGCCCTGAACATCAACATCACCTGTGAACTTGTTAGGAATGCAAAAGTACTAGGCACCACCTCAGACCTACTGAATCAAGCCCTCTAGGAGGTTCTGTTGGATGCTTAAGTTTGAGAATCACTGGCACAGAGTATTAATATATGTCCTGGCCAGAAACTTTGAAATCTACTGAAACACTTCATTTTACTAAATTATTTTAAATTTGTGTTATTTTATAATTTAAATATCTGTGTCATTTTTTTTCTAATAATCCATTCAGTTTAATTCACCACAAATGTATTGAGTGCCTACTCTCAGGGCTGACATTCTAGGACTGAAAGATCAAAAGAGAAACATAAGAACTAACTGGTAAGTGCTGACATAATATAATAATTTGGGCTCTGAATCAAGAAAGGAAGCTGAACCACCTGAATTTGTACACAGATTGTGTAAATAGAAAGAGGGCTGTGTGGAGAAATATGTGCCTCAGCTAGATTTAGAGTATAAGTGGATGGTTGATGTTGTCACAATCTACTTTGTAGATGAGGAGACCAAAACTCAAAAGACCAAAAAAAATCATATGAAACCATAAAACTAGAAAATAATTAGTCTGGAATTCAAGTCAATACTTCTGGATACAGATTGATCCTTTATCTTTCCTTATTTTACTTGATCATTCCAAAAGGTAAAGAAACCAGCTAATAACAAACTATAGAAATGATCCCTGAAAGTATAGTCTTAAAAAAGGATGAGTTTATATCCTTTATAGGGACATGGATGCAGCTAGAAACCATAATTCTCAGTAAACTATCGCAGGAACAGAAAACCAAACACTGCATGTTCTCACTCATAGGTGGGAATTGAACAATGAGAACGCTTGGACACAGGAAGGGGAACATCACACACCGGGCCCTGTCATGGGGTAGGGGAAGTGGGGAGGGATAGAATTAGGAGATGTACCTAATGCAAAGGACGAGCTAATGGGTGCAGCACACCAACATGGCGCGTATATACATATGTAACAAACCTGCATGTTGTGCACATGTACCCTAGAACTTAAAGTATAATAATAATAATAATAATAATAATAATAAAATAAATCAGCTAAAGGAATATTATTAGTGAAAGGCTGAACCAAGAACTACATTGAGACTACCTCATTCTTATACTAAAGCTCTTCCTTTGATCCAATATGTCATTGAAAGACAACTCACAAAATAAGATATAAAATGAATTACATAAATAAATTAGTGAAGAAAGGCATATAGTCAATATGAGATAATATGTTTTTATTTTTTTACTCTCTATATAAATTTGCTGCAGAGGGAAAAAAGCATATACCTTTCTTAGAGTATCAGTAACTCAGCTGAAATTTTAAAATAATATTGATGAGTAAATCATCTCAGAAAAAAAATGAACTGTCATTAGTACACCTATTTTTAGTGGCAACTACCACTATTTATTTGCCTATATATACATATATACTTTTTCAGTCTTATATTGCATGAATGTCATGTTGGATCCCTATTGACTTCAATAGGAAAAACACTATGTTCTAGAGGCTGAAGAAGAGACCGAGAATCAATGAATGATATAGGGTTTATCAAGGGGAACTTACAAGCAAGAATGGTCCAGTGGCAGGGAGATATATAGCAGAACAACCAATGCTTGTAAACAGCATGCAGTTTACATAGCATTTTCACTTAGCAATCTTCACCTAATAACCTCCACCTGCCAACTTTCATTTAACTCCAAAGGTAGGGCCTTCATCCTCTGTACAGCCTGCATTCCATGGGATTGGATGGGGTTCCTCATAGATAAGGAATGAATCTCCAGGTTGGTCACTCCTGAATTCTTTAGCTCAGGACTCTAAACACATGTCTGAACAATGAAGAATGAAAAAGAGGTCGGTGTATTATTTTTCCTATTCCCTTACTCATATGGCACTTTCCCTTCATATATTCCTCCAAGAGCTAGTCCGTGCAACACAGTCACTCATGTTGCCATGCTGACTGTGAATTCCAGGTATATTATTTCTTCCCCTTCTCCCTTCAGGCCTAGAAGTAGTAATGGACTCCACCTTTCTCAACTGGATGCCTTACTATTTAATTTGTTCCCCAAATACTGCAATACCTAGGTAAATAATTTCTTCATTCATTATGTTCAATGGAAACAACCATGATGAATGTCCTCAACATTGAGGAAATGTAAATACATTTTCCGATTTGAGTGTTTGGTACTAGGGATGACCCCAAGATACCGACATCAGAATGGGAATTTGAAAGCCTAACATGTTTGAGAAATATAGAGATCACATTTATTCAAAATATCCAAAGTAGAGACATAGAATATAGAGCTGATCAAAGACAAAGATATGGGTCATTAACTAGATGTTTTAAAAAATGCTTTAGCAATAATGGAAGTTATAAAGAGTGTAGGCTGGGCTTGAGAATGTACAAAGGATCAATGAAAAGCTTCAGGCCTATGACTCCAAACTCAAGGCACAGATAAAGAACTGGGAAGCTTTTATGACCTAAAATATATTTTATCTCTAGTAGCATCAGGACAAACACATGGAAGTATCCCGTCCTAAATCTAATTGTGATATACAACATAATGCCTGTTTACTACACAAGATCATAAAAGTATGCTATGAATGAGGCCTGGTTGGGTAGGAGTGGACCTCTGAGACTTGGAGACAATTAGAGGGCATGATCAACGCCAAGAAACTTGAACTTTTCCTTAAGTCTTCTTTGATTGCAGAAGCATCAACTCCCCCAATGAGGAAACCTGCCTACTCTTGAAGCAAATCTCTTCAAAATCCTCACCAGGATTTTACCAGGAGCAGATGCTTTGCAATATGATGCCTATTTTTCCTTAGGATCTGTCCTCCCATGCTTTATTCTCTCCAGGCTTACTCCTTCTATTTAGGCCCAAAGGTAAAATCACAAGTTCTGTACTTAAAAGATATATCACACATAAAATAAATTATAATATTGTGCTAATACATATGGAAAAGTACCTTGGGAATACCTATAGGAAAAGATTCAAAGGGTGTCAGATTAAGGTTGAACTGGGTGAAATGAATTGGTATGATTCTATTTACAAATAATCCAAAGGTGAGGATCTAATTCTTTTAGGGGTTAATGTAAGCCTCTATTAATAGGAGTTTTAGAATCTGTAATGCTAATATTTCCCAGGAATACTGTAGAGGATTTAAAAAAAAATAGTAATATATATGGCAATTATGCAGTGAATCTATCAAGGCCAAACCGTTATGACATTTTAAGACATTCACTGACAAGAAAACCTATAGTGAACTTTTAAAGCTCTCTGCTAAGCAAACTATAGACTCTGATGACAGTACTGAATTGAGCTCTTTGGTATCTGTTATCAACATTGTACCAAAGACAATGCAGACACTAGTGTCACTCTAGATCCCTGCTAGTAGCCCAGTTAAGCTGGTCACCTTTTAAGGATAAAGACAGTTTTATTGTAATACAGCTGCATTCATTTGATTATGCATTATCTATTTTTGGTTTCTTTTCACAACAACAAAGTCAAGTGAGTATGACAGAGACCATATACCCCACACTCTCAAAGACTACTCTATTATTTACAATCTGGTATTTTACCCCCCAAAATTTCGTGGCTCCGGTTATGATTCTAAGGGTAGAGTGTTGATTTACGAGTGTACATACAACACTGGAGGTAAAAAAAATTGATCATGAGGTATGACTGTATGAAGGTATCATGTATGAAACAGTTGAGCAGTCCATTGAGTTATTACTTTGTCTATTTAATTAGAAAATATACAGATCTTTTGTGTAGAAATCTGCATTGAGTCATCATATATTATTATGCTCTCTCTGCAAGTTATTTTATTTAAATTAGTTCAGAAATTCAGAGGCTTCACTGATTGTAAGGCTGGACTCTTTAAGAAAGAATGCTGTAAAATTGCTGCAGGTCTATAATGGAAATATTTATCCATGCTTTTTGCAAGCATCAGATATTGGAAAATGAAAAATACCAAAAGCATTCCAGTAGTTATTAAATATGATCCCTGAATTGAAGTAAGTACCTCACAATCCTATAATGCCACAATATCCACCAGACAGAGACTACACCTTTGAAAGCCAGGTAATAAATTGTATATTTGCTCACATCCATACCCTAGTGTGTTTCATTAGATGGATGGGCTAAACTTAGTTATTTCTTCAGTCTCAGAATACATAGTTGGAAAAGATATATTCAGAAACTGTCACAGTTCTCACATTGAGGTCTTGGCTCACACAGAGTCAGGTGTATTAAGAAAAAATGTGTCAGTTGAACTATCACCAGGCACCTAACACAGTGCTACACAAAAAGCTATACTGCATTCCTAAGGAATTTTCAGATATCACCATCACATTCAAAACTTGAAATAGGCCAGATGCAGTAGCTCATGCCTGTACTCCCAGCACTTTGGGAGGTCAATGCGTGTGGATCACGAGGTCAGCAGATTGAGACCATCCTGGCCAACATGGCAAAACCCCGTCTCTACTAAAAATACAAAAATTAGCCGTGCGTGGTAGCACGTCCCTATAAACCCAGCTACTCAGGAGGCTGAGGCAGGAGAATCGCTTGAACCAGGTAGTCAGAGGTTGCAGAGGTTGCAGTGAGCCAAGATCGTACCACTGCACTTCAGCATGGTGATAGAGCGAGACTCCGTTTTTTAAAAAAAATAAAAATAAAAAATAGAAAAAATTGAAATATTAAAGAGTAGAGATTCCATTATATTACAAATTAATTTATTTGGAAGATAAAAATGCCAGATAGATTTCAGACAATAACTAGATTATCACTAATATAATCAGGCAATGAAGATAATTGAAGCTGATACTCCAGATGTGATATTTTTACATCAGAAAATCCACATATCCCATGAAACTTAGTATGAAGCTGTCAACTTCTCATAACACTTTGTAAAAAAAGCAACATTATTAGGGAAATCCAAACTTGTTTATGTTCTGCTAAAGGGGAGAAAAGCTTCACTTCAATGTTTTGCTACAGAAGAATCACAACTCTCCTTTTCCATATACTTAGGAAGAACTTTAATTACCTTGATAATGCATATACCAACACACTTTTCCATATGTGATATTGTGATTATTAAATGTAGAGGGCAAAAAACAGCCAGTATGCTAGATGTCTTCATTGTCAGAGGGTAGGACATAAATCTTACAAACTTTAAGTGGCCTATGACATTAGTGAAAATAAGTATATAAGTTTGACTGTGTTAAGAAATTGCCTTTATGAAAAGTTCTTATTTTATTCTTTTTTTTTTTTTTTTTTTTTTTGGCTGGCACAAAGACTCATGCCTGTAATCCCAGCACTTTGGAAGGCAAAGGTAGGTGGATCACCTGAGGTCAGGTGTTCGAGACCAACCTGGTCAACATGGTGAAACCCCGTCTCTACTAAAAGTACAAAAATTAGCTGGATGTGGTGACGCATGTCTGTAGTCCCAGCTACTCTGGAGGCTGAGGCATGAGAATCACTTGAAACTGGTAGGCAGAGGTTACAGTGAGCCAATATCAAGCTGCTGCACTCCAGCCTGGGCTACAGAGTGAGACTCTGTCTCAAAAATAAATGAATAAATAATACAATTAATTTTTATTTTATTCAATTTTTTTTCTTTTTTATTTTTAATTAATCAGTTAATATTTTGGTAAAAATATTCAAGGTAAGATATATCTTTCATCAAATTTTTGAATGTACAGTGCAGTATTTGGTAACTATAGGTACGATGTTGCACAGCAGATGTCTAGAACATGTTCACCTTGCATAACTAAATACTTATGTCCATTAAACAGTTACTTCTCGTTTTTCTCTCCCTTCTGGCCACTGGAAGTCACCACTTTACTCTCTGTTTCTATTAATATAAATAATATTATTTATATTACATAAACACATAATATAAATAATATTTATATTATATAAACACATCACATATTATATAAACATATTTATATTGTATTAATATAAATATATAAATGTATAACATAATATAAAATATAATAATATATAATTTCTTTTATACACATATCGCACATTCTTTTATATATATATATATATCACATATTCTTTATTTATTATTCTGTCAATAAACATTTAGGTTGCTTCCATATCTTGACTACTGAAGAAAATACTGCAATATACATAGGAGTGCAGATGTCTCTTTAAGATCCTGATTTCCGTTCTTTCGGATATATACACAGAAATGGAATCACTGAATTACATGATAGTTCTACTTTAATGTTGTGAAGAACTGCAATACTGTTTTCTATGGTGATTGCACAGTTTTACACTAAGAAAAGGCATACGTTTTGATAGGTCCTTTTATTAAAGACATTGCCTGTAAAATGTAAGTGTTCTCCATCTACCAATTTACCGATAAACTCATTGGTCTACTTGTTTTGCCTCAGGTCCAAAGTAAGAGAAGCCTCTGCTTTAGGTCTGAGGTTTTGGACACGGTGTTCTGCTACTTTGGCTTTAGGAGGCAGAAGATCAAATAGTAGTAGAAATATTAATGACGAAAAGGAATAATCTATTGATTCTCTAGCTAGCCCAATTGAAGATTTAGAGCCCAGAAAGCCATTGTATGGAAGCACAATTATACTTTAACTTCCAATAAACATTCTCTGTCTGAGAGTCATCTCCTAAGAGAGAATGGGGACTAGGAATCAACTGTGAACCCATTAACTGACTATGCCTCTCAAAAATCATAAAATAAATTATGTACATCAGCATTCCATCGTTACATACAAATGGTATATCTCAAAAAGAGTGAACAGGTCTAGAAGTAAATCACATGGAAATGTTACTTAATCTCCTTGGTACTTATTTTTGCTGTTGCATCACTTCTACCTCAATCAATAAACTAGTACCTTAATTAGTTTGCTATTAATAGCAATAGGATGACTATAGACTTATCGACTTTAAACAACTAATTTCTGTAGGCCAGTAGTTCAGAAATCGGTTCTCTGATGGCTTGGGTTCTCTGATCATAGTCTCAGAAGGCTGCAATAAAGTTGTTGGCCAGACTACATTCTAGTCTGAAGGCTCATGAAATAATATGCACCCAAGCACATCCATTTTTTGGAAAAGTCATTTTTGTGTGTCTCTAGAACTGAGGACTCTGGCTTCTTAGTGGCTTTCATTTGGAGGATGCTTTGACTTCCCACATGATGTCTTCAGGTCTTGGATGACACTCTCACCCACACTTCTAGAGGTCCTAGAGGTCACTGACACTTCTTTTCTACATAGACTTCCTCAACATGGCTGTTTTCTCCATCAAGTAAGCACAGAGGATCTCTAGAGTGAGTGAGTCTAATAATAAGATGTATTATGTACATGTATTATGTAATGTAACATATGTATTATGTAGCATATGTATATGTATTATGTACATGTATTATATAATGTAACATAATCACAGAATTCTCATTGTAACATCTTTGTCATGTTATAGGGGTTAGAATTATGTCTCAGGTCCTGCCCATACTTAAGGAGAGGGCTTAGATGAGATCATGATTACAAAGCAAAGATCATCAGTGGTCACCTGAGTCTATGTCCTCATTAACATATCCCAATGGCTTATTGAAAGGTAAAATCATAGATCTGCTTTATGCTTGGGCCTGGTATCAGCATTCCCTCTCATTGTTATAATACAAATAATTTTTGCTTAAAATTATAAAAACTTTGAGCTTGAAGGTTTGACAGTCCTAATTTCAAGTATAAATTTTCTCTTCTGCGTCTTGGGCTCCCCAGGCCACTGAGTCAATAGGTGAGTAAGAGATTGGGATGGTTAAACCCAGTAACTAAGGAAAAATCAGGTTGTTTGTAAGATGTAGCTAAGGAAGATTCTGTCTGGAAACCAGGAGACTGACTGGGATGGCACCTAGCAATCCTATATCCAGTAAAGAAAGACTTGGCTCACCCTAGTAGATAAGTATCTCTGACAAAATATGGTATTGTCAGAGGACAAGATGTATATGGAATGTATGGTTGTCTAAAAAGGTTAGGATTATTAACCCAGGTCACTGACCAGACATGAAATTTACCTTCTTTCACTTTCCTTGTATGTCTACTAATATAGTCGGGATGTTTGTCACCTCCAAATCTCATATTAAACTTTGATCTCCTGTGTTGGAGGTGGGGCTGGTGAGAGGTATTTGGGTCATGGGGACACATTCCTCATGAATGGCTTGCTGCCATCCTTACAATAATGTGTGAGTTCTGGGTCTGCTAGTTCCCATGAGATCTGATTGTTTAAAAGAGCCTGGCACCTCTTTCTCTGTCTCCTGCTTCCTCTGTTGCCATGTGACAGGCTGGCTCCACTTGCCTTCCACCAAGAGATGAAATTACAAAAGGGGGAAAACATTCATGAGGCAAATTGTAACAAAATAAAGAGATGATGGAACCACTAATTTTAGACACAAATAACTTATGGTAAGAACCATTAATAAATACAAAAAAGAGTAGCTCATATTTATCAAAAAGTCTGTCAGGAAGAAATTGTGAAAATGAAAGTAGCTAAAATATTTTTAAATTCAAATCCTCCAAATTGCTAGAAGTATAAAAACATTAAGAAAAATCCACAAGTTTCTTCCCAAAGCTAATACAACAAGAAAAAAAGCATATATACATTAGTTATATAATATCATTAGTAAGCATGATTTACTAAATATAGAGAGACCTATTGCATATCATAGTTTGATTGATCTTTTCACACATATTTTAAATATTAATACAAGTATTAATTGTATTAATGCAAGTATTAATGCAATTACATAAAGAACAAGTGACATGAAATACATTCTCTGACCACAAAGCAAAATCATCGGAAATTAAGAATATATAGCTAACATATTTGTCTAATAAGAAGTTCTAAAAATATAATTTAAATAATTACTGAACCTAGAAGAAGTCACAGATGACAATAAAATTTACTAATAACAGCATTAGATTTAAAGTGACTGTAAAATACAGCTAAAATGTTACATTAAATGAAGTATACAGCCTTATATATGTTTATTCAAAAAAGAAAAGTAAATATTAACAAATTTTAAGTTCCAAAATCAAATAAAAAAGAATTCAGAATAATAAGATTAAATTTAAAAAAATTAGTAAAGATAAACTGTAACTTACCGAAACAAAGGAAAATGAACAAAAATCAATGCCAGTATATTAATAAGATCAATGATGACAGGAAAGTAATTGGCAAATACAATTCAGAAAATACAGATAGAATAGAAATAAAAGATATTAGAGACAAAAAGTAAAGAAATGGTATATGTATTTAATGATTTATTGTATAAATAATTATAAGTAGTATTTATTTGTTGTTTAGTCATTTATTTTAGAGATACTGTTGTTACAGGAATCAGATGAATTTCATTGTTTTCTGAAATGACAGATTTTCTAAGAAAATATGAAACAGGAAATATTTAGGAAATAGAAATAAACAGAATAATTGAAAACAAAAATTTATTCAAACATTTACTTTACAAAAAATAATAATTTGAAATTATTTAACTTAGGAATTCTGCAAACATTTAAAAACCATAGATGTCATATATTATATGAATTATCCTCATTAAATAAAATATATGAAAATATTTCCACCTCATTATGAGCCTAGTATAATTCAATTTCAACAACAAAAGACAAAAATGAGAGAAGGAAAGTATAAGCTAAATCGCACATATAAAATGGATTATACAACTTGTACTTAAAAAGAATACATTATTCCAAATATGATTTATCTCAGGTTTGCAAGAGCATTTAAACACTGGGATATCTATCTATCTATCTATCTATCTATCTATCTATCTATCTATCTATCTATCTATCATCTTTCTATCTATCCATCTTAAATAGATCACATTAGTGTATTTTAAAATGTATATCATAAAACTCTGTCAGTAGACCATGAAATCAAAAATTATTTGATAAAAATTTAGTATTCATTAAATTTACTTGACTAATATTGTCTATCAGAAACTAGAGAAAACATTATACTTAATTAAGGCTTAATATCTAATTTACAACTAAAGTTAGCAACAAAGGAAATATGTGTGGTATCTGAGAAAAGTAACAGGCAGAAACAGCAGAATTATAGAAAATCAAAACAGTAAGTTAGTAAGTTAAAAATAATAAGTTTTTTAAACCAACGCTATGTAAATAATCTGACAACTTGGTTGATAAAAAGAATTTTAGAGAATAATGCAATTTGATAACAATAACTGTAGAAAGACAATCAACATGTAGATAAAGAGAAGTTTTTCAAAAAATTTATCAGAAGTTTCTGGTCTAGATAATGTTAAGAAGAACCCAACATATTCATAAATTAAATGGTAAACATAATTTATAATATAAAATATTACTAAAATACTAACAAATACATAAAATTTGTGCTGAGAATAAACCTAGTAGAAAACATGTAAAACCTGTGTTTAAATACACACGCACAATCAAAAGAGAAAAACTGAATATAAACAGAGCTACTTCATTTTCTCAAATGACAAAGTTTGATATTATACTGATGTCAATTCCAAAATTCCAGCACACCTTATTATAAAGTTGAACTGCTTTTCATGTTTATCTAAAATTTGCTAAGACAATTTTTAAAAAGCAGAATAAAGGGATAGATCATAAGTCGATATTAAAAATACTGTGATAGTGAAACAAATCAGGAGAAATGGAGAGAAGAGTGATTGAAATACATACCTAAGGGAATCTAATCACAGCTGACTGTTCCAGTCAGAGATGGGTTCTAGTCACAGCAAAAGAGGGGTTCCAGACTTGCCCTCCCACTATAAACAAGTATACAATTGGAGCAAACCCTTGAGGTAACTGTTTTCAGGTGTTGCATCATGGACAATGAACTGCAATCTCTTTTGGAAGGAAAACAGAGAAGACAAGCTGCACTGTAGCTCCTGTGTGGAAGCAACATCCCACCTGTGGCACAGGGAGATGGTGACTAAGCAGAGACTTAGGTCCTGTTAAGCTAGGATGCAAACTTTGGAGTTGGGGTTGTTAAAGCAACAACACTTATGGAACAGTGTGCTGGAAAGGAAAAGCCTATCCAGAGGTCCAGGTGGGAATTATGATGTCTAGAACTATGTGGGATGATTCACTGAAGGTCCTTGGCCAAGATTTGGGATGCCCATGTATAGGCTAAGACTTTATGAAGCATATTAGAGAGTGGTTGTTACTGAGCTAAGAGTGGAGAGTCTTGTGGCCACATGGATTTGGGAAACATTGACTTTATAATTTTGGTTCAGCCAGAGTGGAAAACCTTATAAGATCTGGCATTCTACTGAGACCAGAAAGACCATATCTTAGAAGAACTAGAAAATAAAGTAAGAGCTAATCTATGTCTACATTAACAGAGCCTAAAACCAATCTTTGATGATATTAAAGCAGCCTGTTAGTAAAATAACTGGTTCTGCTTGACAGAACAAAATTCAGCACTCTTTAGAAGAGATCAACATACTCCTTATGGATTACTCCACCTGTACTCCTTAATACATAAAATCAATGTTTATAATGTACTTAAAGTTACCACACATGCAAAGAAGAAGAAAATATGACAATTTATTAAGTATAGAAAAAGATGCAAAAATGGCCCACATGTTTGAACAACTGACAAGGTCTTTAAAGAATTATTAATGTGTTCAATAGTTTAGAGATAATTAGGATCTTAATATATGAATAGATTAGGAAAATAAAATCTATTGGATTGGTTGGAGTTAGCAGAAGTTAGGGTCAGGAAAAAATAAAAAGGGAGAATTTTTTTTTTTTTAAATGAATGGAGCCTCAAAAACATATTAGAAAATATCCAGGGATATACAATATTGTCATTGTAGTCCCAGGAGGCAAGGGAGAAAACATTTAAATAAACAATAATAATAAAAGTTCTGAAATTTAATTTATGCTTTAATCTACAGATCCCAAAATCTCAGTGTACCCCAGTCAGGATATATATAACATAAACCTCAATTAGGCACATCATATCAATGACAAAAGCATAGGTTGTTCAAGAAGTGATCTTGCTTTACATTAAAATAACTTGAATCACTATTTGATGTCATAAACTTCAAATATGTTAACGTGCTAAGCATAAAAAGGGAAACTATTAACAAGTAGAAGAAAAATCAGTGTGAAAGTGGGCATACTTTTACATGATCTGGTTGAAACACATTCTTAAGCAAGTTACAAATTCCAGATGTCCAAAAGCAAAAATAACAACATAAATATTTTCATTAATTTTATTAGGGAAAATGAAATACATTTAAATACTATCTACATACTTGGAGAATATATTGAACTTGTAGATATGCAAAGAAATAATACCCAGATTTTATAAAGCGCTTTTTTAAAAAACAACAATTAAAAGACTAATAGAAAAGTGAACAAAATATATTTTCATTTAATTCAAAAGAGTAAAAAGGAAAACAAAAATGTGAAAATATGTTCAAACTTAAATAACAATTATAAGCATACAAACTATAAATAAATCTTTTCTCCATAATATTGCAAATATTTTAAAGATTGATGATCAAATCATATTCAAGCTTTTCCTTGAAACATGATAAAAACTTTGATGAATAAGAGAATTAATTAAACTTCAAGGGAAAATACAAAAGAGTCAGAAAAAAGTGGACACTTTTTTCACATAAGAAGAAGCAATCAGACGCCTGATTCCTATAGAGATGTGTGGAGTTTAGAGGAGAAAAGTATTTTCAATGACATGTTAAATAAATTAAATCGATCTTTTAAGCTGAATCAAAATGAGGTGTGCATCATGGACTATTTGTGTCATGAGATCAAACTAGAGAGCGAGAATCCATGTGTAAAATGCTATGTTCACTGCCTCCCTTTAGAGATTCTTGTTACGCTTGAAACAACAAAGGATATAAAAGAAATAAAATGAGTTTAATTGTGTTTAGCTTCATTCTACCAAATGCATTTATCATTGAAATAATATTTAATCTTTATTATATTTGTTTATTTTTCAGGGAACAGGATGACACAAAGGATAACCCCTATTAATATTTCATGAAATTTTGTACCACATAACACATGGAAAATAGCTGTTTTAAGCATTTAATCATTAAAAAGTAAATGAATGAGATAATTAAGAGTAAGGAATATAAGTAGAAGAGATCGTAGACAGGGCGACGTATTAGGAGACTATTATAGTAAACAAGGGAAGAGATGATGAAGACCTGGATCACCTCAAATTTAACATATGGACACTGTTATGAGAATGTACAAGAGGAGATATAACAAGGATAAAAATCTACAAAAGCTGAAGTTCAATGTGTATTTGTATGAACTCATCTTCAGTTGTTAAATCATACACAATACCTCTTAGACATGGTTACTAGTTTATTCATACTGGGTACAACTTTTATCTGAGGCCTATCTTTAAGGTCAACTAATGGCTGATAGGTGATATGTATGAGAAGTTTTTAACTGATACTCTGAACAGAAATTTATTTTCTAATGATTGGTGAATATAAATGGAAGGTCAGTCCTGAAAAGTTGGAAATAGAGCTAAAGTTGAGGATGGGGAAGCTACCAACTGCTGTGTTACATTAGAAATTTAGAAAAAAGTAGGACCTCAAATAAATAAAGACCCCCATGACACATGACAACAAGAAAGAGGAACATAAAAACATTTCACTAATAATCTGGTTAGCAACCCATGAAATGCTAAGCGGCCAAGATCATGTTGCTTTTAGCTATGTCCTGACCCATTCTATGGTCATGGAAACTGTCTTAGAAGGTTATAGCTTGATCCTATAGCAATTGCAATCTAATTGGAAGATATCACAATTACTAGTTTTATCTTGCCATCCCCTTTAATTAGTCCATGTTTTCTTTTTCTGTATTATACTCTTTGATGATTATTTAATGTAATTAACAAATGCAATATTATCAGTATATTCCTGCATCACATTTAAATATGTACAAGGACTTTACATGACTTTACATGACAAATTTTAAAGCTGTATGATAATTCTTAAAGGCAAATCATTTCTGCATTAAAAATACCTTGGTTAAAATGTTGTGATTGTTTTTACATTTTTATTCCACCCAAATAAATTTATTATGTAAAATTGAATGTCATTCTGGGGTTAAATAAATCAAAATTACTGTATGAATTAAAATATTAGTTGAAAACCATGAAATTTGAATTATTTTGAAAATTATATTTATAATTATAATTAATACATTTTAATATTTTATAGACGACTATGTATTTATGTTTACATCTATTACCTGTCTACAAATATTACAAGTAATTTTAATTAAGAAAGTAAAGCCAGTTAATGCAATGTCATACTTATAAAGTGAGTCCCAGTTTTGTAGGATTTTATGTTTTTAGAATACAGGTTTTTGTATTGCAAAATGATAACACACACACAAATAAAATAGTAAAGATTACTTTTAAAGCAAGTATATACATATACACACATTATAAATATCTCAATTTAAATTATGTGGTTACTAAACAGAGCAAATAAACATTTATATCTAAAATAAACAACTAAAATAATTTAGTAAATTCAGAAGACTAAATTTTGAGAAAAACTTCCATGAGCAATACTTAAAAAAATGCAAATATTTATCTTACCAAATTACATTTATTAAGATTAATATATCCCTGCTGTGCAAAATAGTCTAGGAAAACAATTCATTTTCTATCAAGCTTGTCCAACCTGCAGCCTGCAAGCCACATGCAGCCCAAGACAGCTTAGAACGTGGCCCAACACAAATTTATGCAAATTTTCTTAAAATATTATGAGATTTTTTTTTGCAATTTTTTAAAGCTCATCAGCTATCATTAGTGTTTGTGTATTTTATGAGTGTCTCAACACAATTACTCTTCTTCCAATGCAGTCCAGGGTGGCCAAAAGATTAGACTTCCTTATTTTAGATATATGTTAATGTATGTAGTATTAATCATATGTACAAGATAAACACTGCTTGTTTTAGTAATTAAAAACAAACGTATTGCTTATTTCACTTTGATTAAAATATCTTATATTTTAAATGAAACAAATGCCCAAGTATAGCAGAGAAAAATATCAAAACAAGAATAAAGACATCGTTTTATTTGTATCAAAATATACTCTCAAGCTGTTCCCATTAAATCAATATTGTCATATATTAGTAAAAATAACGAAAATCACTGTTGTAAGAACTCTTATGAGAACTACTCTCTTCATCAAATTTTGAAGTGCTCATTATATTGACTATAGGACTATGTTGTACTGCAGATCTCTAGAACATTTTCATCTTACATACCTAAAACTTTACTTCTATTTAGCAATGATATACCACTTTTCTTCTTTCCCTCAGCCACTGGCAACCACCATTTCATTCTTTGGTATTATGAGTTTGACTATTTTAATTCACCATATAAATGGTTTTATGTAGTATTTGTCCCTCTTTGTCCTGCTTATTTCACTTAGAATAATGTCCTGCAGGTTCATCTATAGTGTTGCAATGACAAGAATTTCCGTCTTTATTTTTAAGGCTGAATAATATTCTGTTGTACACATATATAACATTTTCTTTGTCTATTTACCTATAGATGGACATTTGGGTTAATCTCATACCTTGGCTATTGTGAATATGCTGTAAGAAACATGGGAATGCGTATGCCTTTCTAAGATCGTGGCTTCAGTTCTTTTAGATATACCCAGAAGTGTGACTGCTGAATTATATGGTAGTTTTATTCATAACTTTTTGAAAAAACATTCTTAGTATTTCCCATAGTACATCAACCATATTACATTGCCATCAAGAGTGTACAAGTGTTTCTATTTCTCCACAGTGTCACCAGCACTTATCTTTCCATTTTATAATAGTGTTACTAACAAGTGGAAGTAATATTTCATTGTGGTTTTTATTTGCATTTCCTTCATGATTAGTGATGTTGGGCACCATTCTATATATCTGTTGGGCATTTATATGTCTTATTTGGAGAAAAAGCAATTCAAATCCATTGCCCATTTGTAATCAGGTTACTCATTGATTCTTTGCTATTTAATTGTAAAAGTTTCATATTTATTTTGGATGTTACCCCTTATTAGATAAATGGTTTATAGCCATCCTCTTGCAATCTGTAGTTTATCTATTCCCTCTTTTGATTGTTTTCTTTGCTCTACAGAATATTTTTAGTTTTATATAATTTCATTTATTTTTGATTTTGTTGCTTGTTGTTGTGGGGTCATATTCATGATATCATTACAAAGACCAGTATCAATAAGATTTTCCTGTATGTTTTCTTATAAAACCTGCAGCCTCAGGTTTTGCATTTAAATCTAATCACTTTTGAGATGATTTTTGTATGTGGTATAAGATAAAGGTTTAGCTTCATTCTTTTGCATGTGAATATCGAATTTTTCAAACATTTGTTGCAGATACTACTTTTTCTCTATTGTGTATTCTTGGTACCCTTCTCAAAGGCAACTTAACTATAAATGCATGGAATTATTTCTGGGACATTTATTTTTATTTTTATTTTTTCCAGTACCATGTTGTTTTGATTACTGTAGCTTTGTAGCATATTTTGAAGTCAGATACTGTGATCCCCCCTGTTGTGTTTCTTTTTCCTTAAGATTGCTTTGTCTGTTTGGGGTATTTTGTGTTTCCATATTTATTTAGAATTTCTTTTCCTATGTATGTAAAAATATGCCATTGGGATATTGTTGGGTATAACATCGAATCTATGGATTGTTTTTAGTAACACAGATATTTTAACAATGGTAATTATTCTAATTCATGAAAATGGGATAAAGATATCTTTCCATTTGTGTCTTCTTAATATTTTCATTAATGTTTTGTAGTTTTTATTGTAAAAATCTTTACAATTCTTAATTGTATTTTTTGTACAAGTCTCAAGAATCTTTACAATTCTTAAGTGTATTTTTAAGTGTGTTATTCCTTTTGATGATATAAATGGGATTGTTGTCTGGATTTCGTTTTGGAGAGTTCTTTATTAGTTTATAAAAATATAACTGATTTTTGTATGTTAATTTTTTATCATGTATCTTTACCGAATTTGTTTATTAGTTCTAAGAGTTTGTTTGGTGGAGTCTTTAGGGCTTTCTGTGTATGAGATCATGTCATTTTCAAACATAGACAATTTTACTTCACCTTTCCAATCAGTTTGGACTCCCTCCTCCTCCTCCTCCTCTTTTTTATTTCCTCCTCCTCATTCTCCTTCTTATTCTTCTTCCTCCCCTCCCTGTCCCCCTCCCTCTCCCTGCTTCCCATTCTCCTTCTTCTTTTCTTCATCTCCTTTATTTCAACTTTTTTTTATTTTTGCTATTTTTTCTGGCTAGGATTTTCAGTCCTATGTTGAATATTATTCTGGCTAGGATTTTCAATCTTATGTTGAATAGAAGAACTTAGAGTGGCAAATTCAACTTATTCCTTATTTAAGAGGAAAAGCTTTCAGTTTGTCACTGTTTAGTTTGATGTTAGCTGTGGACTTGGGACATTAATTATGTTGAGGTATATCCTTCCTATGCCTCATTTGTTGGGTTGATTTTTTTTTTTTTTTTTTGAAATGCTGTTACTATACAGTTGCGGTGATCATATGAATTTTATCCTTTGTTCTATTAATGTGGTGTACCATTGAACAATTTTTCTATTCCTGTGATAATCCCCTCTTGATCAAGGTGAATGATCCTTTTATTCTGTTATTGAATTTGGTTTGCTAGTAATTAGTTGAGGATTTTTGCATCTTTATTCGGGAATATTGGTCTGTAATTTTTCTTTCTTGTATTGTCTTTGCCTGGCTTTGGCTTTAGGTCTTGCCTTACACAACATGTTTGAAAGTATTCCCCCTCAAGTTTTTTTTTTTTTTTTTTTTCCAAAGAATCTGAGAAGGATTGATATTAGTTATTTGTTAAATGTTTGGTAGACTCCACCAGTGAACATATTTGTCCTGGGGCTTTCATGTTGGGGGGGTTTGTTCATCAGATATTTTATAAGATGCTCCTTACTGGAAATTGGTTGAATGTTTCTCTCATGGATGTGTTGAGGTTATTACCAGTTTTAAGGAGAAAGACTCCAAAGGCAAAGACACATGGCAAAGGTACATACTAACAGCACTAGGTTACTATTGACATCAACCTGGATCACCTGGCTGAAGTGTTATTTTTCAGGTTTATTCACTGTAAAATTTCTTTTTATTCCTCCTTGATGAATTAGTTTTATTTTTGGTTGGCAACTGTGCTTATTTTCACAAGTCCAGGTAGATACCTGATCATTTTCCTATACGCATATACAATGATCATTTTCATATACACAGAATATTTCTCTCCTCTGACTGGGGAAAGGGATAAAGTGTGGCAAGACTACAAGCTTTATTATTCCTTTAGCTTAACTGTTATCTGTAAGTGGATCTCTTCATCATTATTTAGCATTTAAGGATAGAACAATATTTTCTGTCATTGATGGGTGAAAAAGGAGCTATTCTATTTATATGCTTGTTAGCACTTCTTGAGTAGCCCAAACAAAACACTCTCGTATAAAAACCATTTTAGGAGGATATAGAAGCTTCACAGCTCTTCACTCAAAATTTAGTTTAATAAAAACAAATATTATTTTTTAAATGGAAAAGATTGTAAAGATTTTTGAATAGCTGGACTTCTAGCTAGTCAACAAGTTGTGATAGATCTTTTTTTTTTTAAATGATGTGACTTCACAATTCATCCTTTAAGTAAATCCCCTTTTTAGAAAGTCTTTAGTTTTTTTGGAAATGTGTCTCAGTTTTCAAAAATCTTTATTACATCACACCTTTTTAATTCCCTCAAGAAATGCTATTCTTTTAACTTTTTGAACTCCATTCACCAATATCTAACCAGGGCTGTTTTTCTAGACTCTTTACTCTTCTTTTTAAACATTAACAAATTTTAATTTTGCCATTAAAAAATCATATATATATATATATATATATATATGCTGGTTAAAGTCAATGGGAAAGATACGGATTTGAATCTGAAGGTAGCACAGAAAATAGGGTAATCGTTCACTTTAGAATACAGGTAGCTTTTTCCTCCTCTTGATTATGTGAGATAAATAATGTTAGGAACAGATGAAGACAAACAAACAAAAAATAATAACAAATTTAACCCCCCCAAAAAATATTCTTTCTCTCTTAGTACTTTGATAGAAGAGACAAATATTCCTTTCTTTTCTTCCCCAAAACAGTAAAAAGGGGAGAGAGAATATATTTGACTCATAACTGAAAATAAGGGTGTCAATACTGATAAGATACATCAAGAAACCTGGGCTGGCTAAATTGTGAAGGAAGTTTTTTGAATGAAGTTTAATGGGGCAAGGAAAACAAGAGAGGGACTTCAGGAAAAAACAAAGTTCTTAAAAGGACAGAAAGTCCTCTAGAAGTGGTCATGAGAAAAAGGGAGAGAAGGAAGAAAGGACGCAGCACTCACCTTGGGCACTGTTTTTCAGCCCATCGAACTTCCATGGGTTGACAACCTGAGACTTTGGCAATGAGATCCATACTCTTATAAATTTGTAAGTTTAAGAAAAAAGACTAATGATCAGAGGATTATCAAACCTACTCATCCAATATGTATGGCTTAGTTTCACTACTACAGACCGTGAAAATAATTAGTTTAATCTCTTTTAAAGATCATATGTGTATATTTAGATCAGTGCTCAGGAAAATAATAGATGTAGGACAGAAAATAATCCTTTTCCCCAATAGCAGGCAATGGGGGCTTGTCCAGGGTGAGCTATGGGACTGAGAGAATATCTACTTGAAGACACAAATGAAAATAAAGAGATCAAGTGAAAGCCAAAGTTATAAATGTTAAAGGGTTAAGAGATAAGGGACCACTATATGCATTAAGGAAGTTCCTTGAGTCTTATGAATGTGGTTAGGATTAGGGTTCCCTGATTATTTCCAAAGCCAACATATGACATTCTTCATGTTTGGTTAATTAGGCAAACTTTTGTAAAGTACTTACATTTTTCAGATAGCTAGACTAAATAACCAGTATATCAAGACCAACCCATGTTTTCCACTTCTCACCACTCCCATTTAAGTCAAAACAGTGTGGCATTAGTATTATTCCAGATGACGTTATGCTTTATTCACTCAACACAAAACATCATATCCTTTCTATGCATCACAAATTAGTTCAATCAATTATTATTCAATGAAATTATATTAAAATGTCTTATGGTCACAGCAGAACATACATTTACAGAGCTTATAGTTCAATGACGGCAAGCAGACACTAACGTAATAAAAAATGTATGTTGTATTTTTGGGGAATGTGGGCTAAGGAATAAAATAAAGGGAGAAGGGGGACATAGGAAACATTTGAGAAGATGAATGTTACAATTTAACATCAAGTGTTTTGCTAAAAAGTGTTCTCTCAATGACTAAATGTATTTGTCTTGGTTAAAAATGAGATTGTCTTTCATCTTGGCCCTCAGAATATTTCCCAAGTACTTTTTATTCCTTGATAAGATCTTTTCTCTGAGTAACTACTCATAAAATAAACAATTATTTTTAACGTATATAAAGAATTCACTGGGTCCGTTAACATGGGGTTAAACCTCTCTACAGTATTTTCTGTGCATTTATCTTATTTGAAAAAAAAATCATGAGGACCGAAGTGGAAATGTGTTTTCATGGGTAAAGATTAATTGGAAGTACATGATAGAAAATTACTTTAGCAGTTTTTCCTAAAGCACCTGTAATTTTATGGCTATACCACATTTCATTTTCAGTTATTTAATACCACATTTCATTTTCAGTTATTTAATAAGCTTATGTATTCCTTTAAGCATTATGTATAATCATCTTTAAGATGTTCATTTTTACATCCCTTGTAAGTTGGATTCCTAGGTATTTTATTCTCTTTGAAGCAATTGTGAATGGAAGTTCATTCCTGATTTGGCTCTCTGT
>NW_012109774.1:304249-326784 GCF_000951045.1 Mandrillus leucophaeus | reverse complement strand
ACACCAACATGGCACAAGTATACATATGTAACAAACCTGCACGTTATGCACATGTACCCTACAACTTAAAAGTATAATAATAATAAATAAATTAAAAAATAAAAAATAAAAAAGGAAAAGGAAAAAAAAAGATGTTCATTTTTTATTATACGTTAAAGCAAGTTTTATCTTAACAAATATGCAGTTGTAATTCTCAAGTTTAAACATTAAATCAAATGGAATCAATTACTTCTATGCGTAATAACATTTTAAATGTCGCCCATAACTCTGTTTTGTGAATCATCAGGACATATTGGTCTCCACTGAATTTTTTATATTGAAGTCCTGTATAAAAGTAAACATAAATAGGCTAGGTGTGACGGCTCACGCCTGTAACCGCAGCACTTTGGGAGGCTGAGGCGGGTGGATCACCTGAGGTTGGGAGTTCCAGAACAGCCTGACCAATATGGTGAAAATCCATCTCTACTTAAAATACCAAAATTAGCCGTGTGTGGTGGTGAATGCCTGTAATCCCAGCTACTCAGGAAGCTGAGGCAAGAGAATCGCTTGAGCTGAGAAGGTTGAGGTTGCAATGAGCCGAGATTGTGCCCCTGCACTCCAGCCTGGGCAACAGAGGGAGACTGTGTCTCTAAATAAATAAATAAATAAATAAATAAATAAATAAAGACGTTTTCTAATTTCAAATATATTTCTAATTGAGTAATGTTAAATAGCTATAAAACTAATCTGCCACTAGATATTATTCTTCCATTTATTCCATTACAATTCAGATAAACAGAAAAATAGTTTCCTTAATAACATGAAATTTGGAAGACAGCTTTGATATAACATAATTTATACCAGAATTAAGTAACATAAATACACATTTGGAAATCCATATGTTCTTTAAATCTGCAAATACGACAGCTAGAGTTTCGTAATAGATGCTATATGTAGTCTAGTGGAAATGCCAAAAGGAAGGTCCCTGTGCCTTGGGGATTCAGGATAATCTTCAAAAAAATGATGAACCTTGAATTAAGGCTCAAAAGATATGCAAGTATGTGTGATAGAAGGGTACAATTGGGTATTTCAGGTCGAAGAATGCCCGTAAGCAGGGACAGAGAAACACTAATACAATAAACTTTTGAGGAAAAAACTGCAATTAATTTGACACGGAAAACAGTGTAGCAAGTGATAAATTCTGCAATATAAACAGCATTCATATCACAAAGTCTTTCTTTGCTTCATAGTTATCCTGTGGATGAACTGGAGCCATTCAAAGATTTAATGCTCTCTGAAACTTCATTTTAAAATTATGCTAAATATCTCTGAATGCAGTGACAGTGTGTAGAATCAGAATCCTGGATCTGTTATAGTTTTTGCTACACTCTGCAGCTCATCTGACCCGGAAGCCATAGGTATAAACACATGTGGAGAAAATAGAGTGTAAAATTGTGTTATTGCTTTTGATATATTTTGTACTAAATTTTGAGTCTTGGATTTTACTACTTTTGCAATAATATCTTGGTATTCCATTTTAATGGTACTACATTGTATTCTCAATATATTGGCATGAATGACACATATTTTATTTTACTTGTTTTAGATCTCAAGTTTTAAATTCTGAGATTCAGGGATTGTCTTTTACTTATCATACTACACTAAGCAATTACTCAAGTAAACCAATGTATAGCAAGTTCTTAATATTTTTGAATGAATGAATGCTTTTGCTGGCAATATTAAAATAGCGTAACATTACATATAGATAAACATTAATTAATTTTATTTCATTTAGTATATATTTTATTAGATTAAGTTTTAGGATTATCTTCTCGGTTTTTGACTAAGTCAATATATTAGAGACTGATTGGACCATTAGTACAATAATGATATTTGTTATTTTCTCAGTTTACCCCACATGAAGCACTGTTTCCTTTATGTAAGTGCCAGGATTACCTTTGCTTACCTAAGAAATCAGTACTTTTTTTCCTCAAATGAGAACAATTTAACATTTGAATTTTCATATACATAAGAAAATCTACAGTCAAATGTGTGTTTCAGTTATGAAAACTGCAATGTAAATTTGTGCATACTAATTTGTGCTCCATTTGTTTCTTCTTATCCTTAATCTTCTGTTATTCTAAATTTCTATTTTACTATTTGACATACTATTTGATATACTATTTAATTCATTTCAAAAAACTTATCCTTTTTTCTAGCTTTGCTAATTTGTTTTTTCAAATAGATATTTCTAAATCATGTAAATGAAAAAGCAATGAAATAAGCATTGCAAAACTGTGTCAATTTTGTTCCTCTATGATAAATGTAGATATGAATTTCCCATCCTTTCACACTATAATAATTACAACCAAAAATTGATTGTTTTTTACATTAATGAACATTTGCCATTTGATAGAAAAAATGTTATAATATGTCACAGCACTGAGTGACTGTTCTCAAGATGAACTTTAAAAGTACATTTTGCAATTGGTAATTTTTCCTGTTAATTTAGCAAAGAGAAAATGTCTGTCAGTTTTATTGTTTATTTATTTAATTTTTATTTTAAGTTCCGAGGTACATGTGCAAGATGTACAGGTTTGTTACATAGGTAAACATGTGCTATGGTAGTTTACTGAACGTATCAACCCATCACCTAAGTATTAAGCCCAGTATGCATTAGCTGTTTCTCATGATACTCTGCCTCCCTGCACCCTGCCCTCAACAGCCCCCAGTGTGTGTTGTTCCCCTCTCTGTGTCCACATGCTCTCATTGTTCAGCTAGCAATTATAAGTAAGAACATGTGATGCTTGGTTTTTCATTCCTGTGTTAGTTTGCTGAAGATAATGGCTTCCGGCTCCATCCATGTCCCTGCAAAGGACATGATCTCATTCTTTTTTTATAACTGCATAGTATTCCATGGTGTATATGTGCCACATTTTCTTTATCCAGTCTATCATTGATGGCCATTTGGTTTGATTCCATGTCTTTGCTATTGTGAATAGTGATGCAATGAACACACACATACATATATTTTTATAGTATAATTATTTATACTCATTTGGGTATATATCCAGTAATGGGATCGCTGGGTCAAATGGTATTTCTGCTTCTAAATATTTGAGTAATTGACACAATGCCTTCCGCAATGGTTGAATTAATTTACATTCCCACCAACAGTGTAAAAGTGTTCCTATTTCTCCACAACCTCACCAGCATCTCTTGTTTCTTGACTTTTTAATAATCGCCATCCTGACTGTCATAAGATGGTACCTCATGGTGGTTTTGATTTGCCCTTCTCTAATGATCAGTGATGCTGAGCTTTTTTCATATGTTTGTTGGCCATATAAGAAACTATCATCAGAGTGAACAGACAACCTACAAAGTGGGAGAAAATTTTTGTAATCTATACATCTGACAAAGGTTTAATATCCAGAATCTACAAGGAACTTAAGCAAATTTACAAGAGAAAAACAACCATATCAAAAAGGGGACAAAAGACATGACCAGACACTTTTCAAAAGAAAACATTTATGCCTGTCAGTTTTAAATTGATCACTGTGGGAGTGAGCTACATAAGAATGGCAAGATAGATATTTCCATTCTGTTTTGTTATGTGATTTTAGAAAACTGTGATAGAACTACAAATAATAATAAAAAGGCACAATATTAAGAAAAATTATCATATGTAGATATATATATATAATGTGATAATTATACCACATGTTTCAATGTGTGTAAACTTATCTAATTCAAACATCTGAATAAGCTTAAAGTCACTTTTTCTGTATCATCAACAAATACCTTAAGTATTCTACTGTCAGATACCAATTAAAGATTTCTACTGATAAAATTAAACAGAAACTGTACAGTGTCCTATTGATCCTACAGAAGGATCTTAGAATCTATGGCAGATGATTCAGTACACATGTACCCTAGAACTTAAAGTATAATAATAATAAGAAGAAGAAGAAAAAGAAAAAAAAAGAAGAAACAGGCAAGCTCATATGAAAAATACAATTAGAAAAAAAGTTAAATAATTTAACATTAAAAAATGTGTAATAGTCTATATCACATGTATTAGAAATATTTTAAATATTTCTTAATTATTTAAATTAATATATAGTTTGATGAAGACAATAAACTATAATAATTTAATAATTAAACTCTCTTACTGCTTCGTGTAAACTCAAAATGTATGTATTTAAATTGAACCAATGTGTTATTTGTGTTTTAGAAGATTCTGACTTCACAGATGAATTGGTGTATTGTACAGAAGTAGAAAAATAGAAAGTGCTACATAAAAGGGTATGTTTCAATATGTTTACATTTAATCTGTGTTCAACTTATTTATTCTGAAATGCACCTGCTTGTCACGAAATACCTATAATTATAACCTATAATGTTTAAATGATAAATTTTTCTGAAACATAATAAAATAGTTCACATTTGTACTCAGATGTTGATGTTTGTAATGTTACCAATTTTAACGTAGTTTATTAATAAGAAGCTCACAGCATTATGCAATAACAATTACCTCATTTCCTATTAAGAAAAAAAAAATCTTAGCAAAATTAATTAATAATGTTAAATCATTTCCTTGAAAGGTGTGCTAGAAGAATAATAGCTTTCAGGCTCAAAATCTAGAACTCTAAGTAAAAATTAATTGCAAACAATATATGTTTTCTTAATTAGAAAACTATAAATAATCATATGATGTTTTCAAGTGACCCTTGCATGTGTACAAATTATTTTTCATTTTGTTTTTATATCAAAATACATAGTATTATATTTGATTATAGTTAATAAAAGTTGATAACATTATTGATGATAACCATAAGAGCTATGATGCTATTGTTGGCGTGCAGAGAAAACAACCGGATTTAAATTATGAATCTACTGTTTTGACATCTTTCATAGGTTTCAAGGGAAATGCTGTTGGAAAGTTAATCTGAAAACAATACGAGAACCTATCAACAAACTGTGATAATACAAATCAGAAATGGAAAAAGTTTATTTGGAATGTGTCATATTGCAATAAAAGAAACACATTTTTATTTGAAAAATGTTTACTTTCAAGACTCACAACATTATTCTAGAAGTTGGACATTTTATAAGTTTCTTCCAGTAATTTTATTCTGCTCAAAATACAATTTCCCAGCTGTCGCTCACACACACAAATACATATACATCTCTGTAGGTATATATTGATACACATTATTATGTGCCACTGCACTCCATCCTGGGCAACAGAGCAAGACTTCATCTCAAAAAATAAAAAAGTAAAATTTTTTTTGATACATTAATTAGCTTTATTTAATCATTCCACAATGTATACATATGTAAAAACATCACATTGTACATCATAAAGATATATAATTTGTAGTTTTTCAATCAAAAGTAATAATAATAAATAGTTTCACCTTTAGAAGTGTGAAACATACTATTTCAAAGTCCACTGCTTTGGTTATCTATTGCTGCATAACAAATTACCCCTAACATTCATTAGCTTAAAACAGTACTCTTTTAAAAAATACATCTCAAAATTTTGTGGGATAGAAATTCAAGCAGGACTCAGCTAGGTGATTCTTCTGCTCCATGTGGTGTCAACTGAAGTCATCTGGTAGGATTCAGTTGTCAAATAGGTTGGTCTGGAAGGTCTAAGATGACTTCACTCGCGTATCTGTCACCTTGGCAGGGATGCCTTAAAGTCTGGGTTCAGCTAGAACTGCCAACCAGGGTGCCTCCATGCAGTCCTTCTAGCATGGTCTCAGGGTAGTTGGACTTCATATGTCTTCAGTCTTTTTATGGACTTCATACATATTCAATCTTTATAAAGGGGGGAAGGGGGCGGGATTGCATTGGGAGTTATACCTGATGTAAATGACGAGTTGAGGGGTGCTGACGAGTTGATGGGTGCAGCACACCAACATAGCACAAGTATACATATGTAACAAACCTGCACGTTATGCACATGTACCCTAGAACTTAAAGTATAATAATAAAAATAAATAAATAAATTTTTTTTAAAAAAAAGAAGAAATAGAAAATCTTAACAGACCTATAAATCTTTCTATAAAGATTGAGTATGTATGAAGTCCATAAAAAAGTAAAATTATTAAAGTGAAATTCAAACTTTGAATTCCTGGCATACATACGATAAATATCTAGGTAAAAACTGTATAGCCTACAACAGATAATACTGAGACTTGAAGAGTTAGTTATACTTTTAAATAATATAAAGGGAAATGCTAAAAATAGTCATGGGAAATAGAATCTGTCTTTACCCGCAAGCTATCTATTTAAGCTTTGTTGGTGAAAAATTATATAGAAGATAATTTCTTATCTTTACAAGTCTTACTTTACAAGTTAAATTAAAAAAAATAAATATTCAGAAACCATAATTATATAAAACACAGAACAAGAAAACAAATACAAACACAGAGGTCTCTGTTCCCACATGTTTCTCTCGAGGAGTGAATATTTTCTCAGTGAGAGTAATTTTACAGGCTAAGACACATATTTTTGCACTGCCTGACTCCTGTAGATAATTTATAGTTAACTAATACGTTGTTGATCAAAAGCAGCCCCAACAATGCCACATTAGCTTATATATAAGATTATAAAGTTTGTAATTTTATGTTGAAAATTAATGTAGTATGGCATGAATAGATATTGATCTATTTTGATGATTGGCTCTTACTATTCAGTTTTCTGGAGTATCATGGTATACTCTTTTTACAAGATTTCTAGCTGTAAATTTTTCAATTTCTAAATCTTTTAGAGTATTATTTTCTACAAGACCTATGAGATAGTTTATTTGTATTTTAACTTTCTTATAAGGAAAATCAGGTCATCATAATTGTATTTTTAGTTTTCTTTTGGAATATTTACATTAAAATGAATGATTTTTATTCTTCTCTGATCCACAGAGAATACAATTTATGAAAATCTTAAAGTTGTTTCATTGATTTGAGAACATGCACTTGTGCCTCACAGCTTGATTTCATGCATATCTGAGGCCCTATCTTTTCAGGTCATAGAAGTTTTTGTCATTCTATGAACACATAAGTGTGTATGTATCTATTTACTATGCCTGGTAGTGTGCGCCCCCATATGTGATACACTCATGTGCATCATTGGCTACGCACCCATATATGCATATTTTTAACCATTTGATATAATCATTGAAAAGCTATTAGGACAGTAATATTGGTCATTTATCTTAGTATCTCTCCTATATTTCCTATAGTTTTCCCATCCATAAGAGTGTGGTTTTCATTTACAACTCACAATTATTCTCCTCACAACTTTTTGCTCTTTTCTCTCACTCAAATGCTGAAAAAAAAATGATCATTTATATTTTTGTAGTGACTTGAAGACAAAACTCTATTAATTATCTGAATTGCACTGAATATATATGCCAAAACAAAGATAGCAATTAAATTATTCACCAGTATGAATCTGCCATTTTGATGTGATCAAATTAATTTTCATTGATTTAGAAAGTTGTACACTTGTAATAGAAAGCAACCTCAAAAATGGATCAATATTATTATAATTCTTGTCACAATACAATGTACTTCTCTTTCCTTCTGGATTTTATATTTGTCATTAATATTCATGCTTAGATGATGCTTCAATAAAAGTAAAGATGAGATTATAACATTCACTACTTTTTAAACATTTAGAATAATTGGGGGATTCTGAAAAACCTTATGTATTTATACCATAAGCATGTGAATTATTAGGTGGTGAAAATAAAAATAGTATAAAATTTACGTAAGTCACAACTTCTTCTATTAATGAGTCTTTTGGGAAGATAGACAAACCAAGGACAGCAGCGTCACAGTGCGTTGAACGAAGACTACACAGCGCAATGAAATCATAGGGGTGAAATTTAACTCAATTCAGACTGTGGGCATGAGGACAGAGGATGTCATTCAAAGCTTCTTGGAGGAGAGTATTAATGAACTGTGGTTTAAGAAAACTCTAGTTGTTGCATAGGTAAAGGGCAGAGAAGACATAGGTTTCTCAACAAGAAGAGCATGTTTAAAGGCTTATAAGCTGTACAAAATATGCAGGAAACCCGATTTATTTAACTATGACTTTAAAAAGTGGGTTTTATGGTGGAAACTCAGGAGATGGACCCTGAACCCTAAAATAAGGACTTATATTCTACCACTTTCCAGCAATGCGACTATGGACTTCTTCATTATTGGGTAACGAGAGTTGGAAAAGAAGTATGAATGTTGAAATATTGGCTGTGTTACTTAAAGTATATGTAAATTTGGTCAAGACAACCTCTCTCCATGTGAGCTTCAATTTTTTCATCTGTAATGTGGAACTAATATGTATATTTCATTGCTATTCATTAATCCATTAATTTATCAAATACATGTTAAATGCTACTATGTATCTGGATTTATTGGTACTTTGGATCCATAGTAATAAACAAAAGAAAAATTCCTATTCTCATGTAACATATTATTGGGTTCAAAAAAGGTCAGAAAAAAATCCAAGTTGTGAATAATGTTAGTCAATAGAAAAAAAAAAAAAAAAAAACACTGGATAAAAAGGAGAAGATACAATTGTATAATAAAGTCACATTTTAAGAGTAACCAAAGGAAAGGAGTAAGGAGGAAATGTGTATATCTATGGATAGTGCATTACAAGAAGGAAAAAAATTAAAAAGCAAGACATGAGAATTCTTGGTAGTTTCAAAACAACAAGGAAGCAAATGTAGCTAGAGTGGAAGAACAAAAGATAATCCAATAGAAGATAAACTCAGAAAAACAGAAGGAAACTTTATTCTGTAATGTCTTGCAGGCCTAGGTAAGAATTTGGGATTTTAGTCCACGTAATATGGAAAGCTATTAACAGATTGCCTTAGAAAGATCACTAGTGTTATGCATAGAATACACTACTCAGACAAAGGTGGAATGAAGAACATCAATCAGAAGTCTGTTATAAAATACCACTGTAAGTAATGATGGTGATTTGAAATCAGAGGAAAAAAAAAGATTTTTTTTAATGTTTGGTTTGGGGCATTTTCCAAAGGTACTGCTGAGAGAGTGTGGTTGTTCTAAGCATGGAATATGACTGAAAGAGAGGAAAAGACAAACTCAAAATTATTCAAAGGTTTTTTAATTTAGCAACTTGTAAATCTTGTGAGGCCTCCCCAGCCACCTGGGGGTTCATAGTAAATATGACACAGAGAGATGGAGAAAAAACAGAAGTAGATATATAAACAAGAGTTCAGACTGGGCGTGGTGGCTCACGTCTGTAATCCCAGCACTTGGAAGGCCAACATGATTGGATCACCTGCAGTCAGGAGTTTGAGACCACCAGCCTGGCCAATATGGTGAAACCCCATCTCTACTAAAAGTATAAAAAATTAGCCGGACTTGGTGGTGGGCACTTGTAATACCAGCTACTTGGGAGGCTGAGACAGGAGAATAGCTGGAACACAGGAGGCGGAGGTTGCAGTGAGCCTAGATTGCACCATTGCACTCCAGCCTGGTCAACAAAATCAAAACTCTGTTTCAATAATAATAATAATAATAATAATAATAAATAAAGAGTTCAGTATCAGTAGACACACAGATGGAGACATCAGTTAGGCTATTGGATAAACATTCTTGAGTTCTGGGGCAAGTTAAGATGTTGGGTAATAAATTTAAGTTTCATAATTGTTACTTAATTAAGTATTTAAGCCATCAGTTTTAATTGTCATTGGTTCAGAGCACCTAATGACTACCTGTACCAAAAGTAAAATGTCCAAGAACAAAGTACACAGAAAATTTGGCAAATGAAGCTAAGAATACTTTGCCAGTGAGAAATGAGGGAAGCCAAGATATACTGTTGTCTCAAATGGCAAGCAAAGAAAATGTGAAGAGAGAAACTGCATTAAGTGCTTTGGAAGTATCCATTAATTCAAGGAAAGAAATATGACCATGAAACCTGTCAACATAGACATTATAAATTACACAAAATAAAATATGATTAGTATAGAATGCTTAGTATTTTAATAGAATATACTTGGGCCAGACAGTAACTCATTTTGAGTAGTTATTTATGTCCTTTTCTTCCTTATTGACGCTTTGTTTGCCCTAGATAATAAATTTTATGCTCTTCCATTTTGAAGGGCATTTCTTTTTGCAAAGAAGAAAGAATAAATGAAAATTAGAAGTTTGGTTTTCTCTATCAGCCATCAACTTTGGCTATTTGTTTCAAGAGATAGAGTTATCCCCATCTTGATAGTATTGCTCTGAAAGTCACTGTACTGAAATTAGTTTTACAGAGGCAGACACCCATTTGAGAGAAAAGACCAGGTAGGTGATGTTGCTACAATATTTCTGGTTAGGAAAATAGAGGTCTTAGAAAAGTTAGGCTTAGGAATCAGCTTCTCCTCTTCCAAATATTTGTTACTCTATTCAGGCAATTTTGAATTAAATTTCTGGGTCCTGTATTAGTCCATTTTCATGCTGTTGATAAAGATATACCTGAGAGTGAGCAATTTACCAAAGAAAGATGTTTAATGGACTTAGAGTTCCACGTGGCTAGGGAGGTTTCACAATCATGGTGGAAGGCAAGGAGGAGCCAGTCATGTCTTACGTGGATGGCAGCAGGCAAAGACAGACAGCTTGTGCAGGGGAACTCCTCTTTATAAAACCATCAGATCTCATGAGACTTATTCACTATCACAAGAACAGCATGAGAAAGACCTACCCCATGATTCCATTATCTCCCATCGAGTCCCTCCCACAACACGTGGAAATTAAGGATGAGATTTGGGTGGGGACACAGCCAAACCATATCAGGTCTCTTATTATTAAATTGTCTCACAGCATTTTTCAACTTTTTCAAAACAAAAGTTTTCTCTCTGTCTTCCTTCCTTTCAGTTTATATTTTTATTTTTATTGCTTCAAGTTCATATTCTCTTCACTAGTTTCACCCTCTAATGTCTACCTTGCAGGTTGGAAACTTGAAATTGTATTTACCTGTATTTTCCACTTTTCATTTTATTAACATATTCATGTTTTTTACTTAATTGTATTGACACAAATTTAACTTATTTGTTCTCAAGGTAGCTTTTGTCTGAGGAACCTTCTCCTTCCTGTGAACTCCAGGAACGCCATTTAAGGGGACTTGTTTGGCAGTCTTTGAAGAGGGAAAGGGGGACTTGAAGATGCTATTTGAATGGTAGTGCCTATTATTAAACTTGTGATTAGATTATACTAGAAACTCATAGAGCTTTAAAAATCAATCTCTATACTATACTTTTAATAATTTGAACCTAAACTTATTTATCACTTGTCTTTTTATTTTTCAATTCAAGTACTATTTTCCCAAAAGTTCTTGCATTTATACAATAATTTATCTTCCATGAAGAATTCCAGATACTGAAACAAAACATTTAAAGATATCAGGGAGTGATGGCCAAGTACATCAAATTCTGGCACTCTATTAATTTAGAAGGAAATGAATAGAAACTCACACTATAAAGAAGAAATACAAACAAGAAAAGAATCACAAAAGTAAAGGATACGTCAAAGTACAACACTGAAAGCAATTCTATACTTTAAAATAATACTTGCAAAAGTACTTCCAACAAAAAAGAGAAAACAAAGGAAATGGAGAGAACCCATCAGCAAATACCAATGGTAATGATATATTACATAGCTACTCTGTTTGACTGCAGAGGAGATTTTCCATATCTCTTTTAAACTAGCTCAGATAATACCCAAAACTTCCATCACAAGTTTCTTTCCTTGTTGCTAACTTGGAGAAAGGGCAAGGTAATAGCTTAACAGTAGTTTATTTCTAGCTTAATTGCATCAGGGTAGAAAATAACTCATGAAGTTGAAGCATTGTTCTTTGTATTTTAATAGACTGCAATTGTTTCTTGATTTTTAATACTTACTTTTTTTTCTTAGTTGGTGAACACAATGAATCGTGTTTCCTTAGAATTGCTTAATAAAAATTCAGTGTCATATTTGCATTTTAAATACTATAAAATATTTGAGAGCTGCTCAAAACCAAATTTCTGGGATGTATTATTTTAGCACTAGTGGAGTAGAAGCTTGTTATCTCACAGATACCTCTGATACAGTTTGAGCTTTATTAAAAAACAAATAGCAGGCCCACAAACTATGAGCTTTTTTATATGTAGTAAAATCAATTTTATAAAGCACTTTCTCACTATGTGTTATAGACTCAAAGCAGTGATTTCTGATGATTTTATTATACCTTAATGTTTACAACTGCAAAAATATACAAACAATTCTCTGTAGAACAGTTTGCATTTGCTTAGTGGCTAATAAAAGTGTTGCTGGAAAACAAATTTGAGGACAGAGAAAATATATTCCATTTTATGTGGTTTCTAAGGACATAAACTCCACAAAACAGAATACTAACACGAAGTATTAATACACAGTAAAAATAATAAAATCTGTGCTTCTCAGGTATTTATGTGGAGTAACACATTGAATGAGAAAAAAGAATTGTTTTTTCTTCCTGAAGAACTAAGACAAGAAAAATTAGCTGAAATGAATTTGTTATTTCTAGTGCTTATATTAATTTTCTGTTTAAATAATAGGGAAGAAGCATTTCACAGTAAGAAAAGCTAATAGTGATCTCTGCAGGTTAAAAAAAGAGAGTAAATACTGAAGCTAAAATTAATGTACAATCTTTGTCAAAAATCAATACATTTATGTGGCTATACAATTCACTGTTGTTTGTTTAAAGAATGTCATAATACATCTGTTGCAGTCCATAAAAAGTATTCCAATAGCATTTATCAGATGATAAAAAGTAGAGGGGAAAGAATATAGAAATGACAGGTAAGAAAATCATCACTGAGTTTGTCAAATTAAAGCTATTGAAAATGATGAGAAAGTGCAAAATAAAGTCTAGGTGTTTTTCATACTTTTCATATTATCATCCATGCATGTATAATGAAAATCTCCAAGATTCAAAATGTTATTCCAATTGCTGTGGGATCTTTATGTAATATCAATGTATTTAAAGTATTGTGAAATCTTATAAAAATATAGTCTATGAATGATGATGATAATGTTAGTGGCTTATAATTTTTCAATGAGCTTCTAGGGATGAAATATAGTAGACTTAAACAGATAAACAGACAGTCAAAACATGCTTGCTGTAGTGGGAAAAACATACTAGAAAATGATATGTTAGCTCACTTTTCCCCTTTAATTGGAGTAGGTATCTAGAAGTATGTATTGCTGTTGTACACTATGTTAAACAATTTTAAAACAGCACATACAGTATTATAATACATAGCATATGATTTATGAAAAGTTAAGCAAAACAAAACATTAAGCAAACATGCAAAAATTATTAAAAATGTAGGAGGTTAAAGTGATTTACACTAATGAAAAGTGATTCACAAACATAATCATAATTCATATTGATCTGAAAGCAGATTATGTACAAACACACACATATGCACATATGGTCATGTACCACTTAATGATGAGGATATGTTCAAAGAAATATGTTTTTAGGCAATTTCAGCAAACATCATAGAGTGGACTTACGCAAACCTATTGTGTATAGCCTACTGCACACCTAGACTGTATGATATAACCTACTGTTCCTAGGGAACAAACCTGAAAAGTATGTTACTATACTGAATACTGTGGGAAACTGTAATATAAAGGTAAGTATTTGTGTATCTAAACATAAAAATGGTAAACATATGTATTATAGTCTTATGTGACCACCATTACCTATGAAGTCTGTCATTGACCAAAACATTGCTATGCAGCACATAACTGTGTGTACACATAAAAATGGTCCATGATTTAAGATGATTTGAGTTAAAATTTTTCAATTTTTTGACAGTGCAAAAGCAACGCACATTTAGCATAAACCATACTTTGAATATACATATGACTCTTCTGTTTTTCATTTTTAGTATAGTATTCAATAAATTATATGAGAAGTTGAATATTTTATTACAAAATAAACTTTATGCTGGATGATTTTGCCCAACTGTAGGGTGATGTAATTGTTCTGAGCACCTTTAAGGTAGGCTAGCTCAAGCTGTGAGGTTTGATAGGTTAGATGTATTAAATGAATTTTCACCTCATGATATTTTAAATTTATGATGGGTTCACTGGACATAATCCCATTATATATCAAGGCATATCTGTAAAAACTGTATACATATGATAGGGTTGAAATATAATATTATCATAACATAACTGAATATATTTTTATTCCTTTAAGAACATTTTCTTGTGTGCATTGCATCATTTCACTTTGACTACATTTCTATGGGGTAGACCCTTAAGTTTTAAATTATTTTATTTAAAGATCAAGAAAAATAATGTATAGAAAGATTAAAGGTTTTATAGTGCATTTTAATGAAAATATCAATTTCAGAACTCAAACATATTTGTAAATAAAGCAGTCATCTCTATATGAGAAAGAATACTCTCAAAAACATAGGCCAGTACTAATCAATCTTGTCCTCAAAAAGTGTTATATGCTCAAGCCCAGCAAAATCTCCAATAGTTCTCCAATTTAACCTAAATGATGTTTGCAGCAGCCACTGACACATGCCAGCTGCAGTGAGGGTTGTATGCTCCAGAGCTGTCCTGGGCCAGGAACAAGTGGGAGTCCTGCCCCTTACTGATTTAAAAGGGTGGGAATCCCACACTCCCAGGTACATCTGTAGTAGCCCAGCTCAGACTCTGGACCAAGATGAGGGAATCCATGCACTATTGGGGGCCCAGGAAGACTCCCGTCCCTGCAGGCTTGGAAGTGTCTGCTCTAGCTCCCTGGCCTCTCCCTGCTCCTGGTGCCAACTCTGATTTTGGAGCAAAGTTGTGGCTGAGCTTGGGTGCTGTCACAACTCGGCCAGGTGTGCCTGTGCTTGGGGCAGTGCTAGCATGCCAGCTCTCTTCTGTCTCAGCCTCCTCTGAATTGTGGGCACCGATGACCATCAAAGGGAGGCTGAGGGTGGCTCAGCACAGGCCTGCAGGTGCCCCTCAGCACAAACAGCTTGGGCACCATGGATGGAAGCAGGAGGCAGACAGGCTCCTGGGCAGAAAGGGGTGGGTCCCAGGTGAAGCCCCGCCTTCAAGTCAGGGGGCCAGGTTTTTAGTTCCAGGTGGAGTCTGGGGCCTGGAGTGAGAACTTATGGTACTTTTTCCAAGCCCGCCCATGGTCATCCGTGGACAAATCAGCATGTACTTCCTCCTTTCTGGGCCCATAAAAATCCCAGACTCAGCTGGAGTCACACAGACCTGAGGGCCACCTACCTGTGGAAATAAGCTACTCACTGTGGTTCTCCTATCCACTAAGAACTGAACACTCATAGGGACAACCTGCCTGCAGAAAGGAGTTACCCACTTTGGTTCTCCTGAGAACTGTTCTGCCGCTCAATGAAGCTCTTCTCTGCCTTGCTCACCCTCTGGTTGTCTGCTTACCTCATTCCTCCTAGACATGGGACAAGAACTCAGGACCCGCCAAATGGAGACACTGAAAGAGCTGTAACACAAACAGATCTGAAACACACACCCTACTTGCCATGTTGCCAGTGATGAGGAGAGAAGAGCTGTGGCCCTTTGGGAAGCCCCAATATAGGGACTCCCTGAGTCAGGGCTGTGACACCCTCTTTGGGGCTCTATGGTTCATGGTGTCTCCCAACTTCTGGAAGTCACTGCATTCTCCTCATCCAGACACAATTGCCCATATCAGAAGCTGCATACAATACATCTGGTCCAGTTGCAACCTCACAAAGGGCCAACACCTGTGCTGGCATCTGGAGCTGCCCACCCCACTACAGCAGCTAGTGTGCCTGACTGTGCTCAGTAGCTGGACCCAACACTCACTCACCCACTTATGCCTCAATGCTCCGAACCTGGATTGCCCTTGGCAGGTGTGGGATCTGGGCTGGTAGCAAGAGCTGAGTGAAGCCTGCCAGGCAGAGGGGGCAGCATGAGCCCAGGAGGTATGAGCAATGCTCAGACAGAAGGTACATACACACACAAATGTGCATAAGCTCACTACTATCACTACCACAAAATCCTAATGTTAAAAAGCAAAGGAAGCAGAAGTCAAGCTACACAAATAAAAAGAAAACCAAAACACAAAAAAAATTATGTAGAGCTTAAGTGAAATATTGTGGCTAAACCTTGGAGTGCTTGGTGGATAGAACAAGATATAATTCCAAAAATTCAAGGGTGAGGTCACTATCAAACAAGTCTTCATTTGTAATGAAAAAAATGTTGAAAATTTATCTTGAAATCTGTGAAAATGCTGTTAGATAGAAAGAATAAGATATTGAAATCCATGAGTGAACAACTTAAGGGAAGCTAAATAACAGCTAATCCTAATATAACATTTACCACATGCCCAGCATGATTTTGCATATGTTAATACAATTGTTACTCACAAGTACCCTATGATATTGGTTTTATTACTATTCTAATTTTATAAATTAGGAAGTTGATAAATGGAAGATAAAATAAATTGTCCAATGTCATAAAAGTATAAAGTGGCAAAGCTGAGACTTGAACACAAATAGTGGGGTTATGTCCGATCTCTGAATCTCTATACCACCCTTGCCCTTAGAGTTAATTCAGCAGCTGTTCTAGCAGTACACACCAAAAGTAATAAGGACCTCATCTAAACAGATGGACAGCTGAAATCCATGAGGATTAGTACCTGATTTAGAGACTGATGCAGAGAGACACGTTTCTAGTGATTTTGAATTTTATGGCCTAGGTGACTTGTTGGATGACTGTACTGTTTAGTGAGACTGAAAGCGAAGCTCAAAGAAACAGATTGGAAAAATACACTTAATTCAGTTGTTAAAATGTGGAGTTAAACGCACATGTGAACAATCCAAAGAGATGTTTCCAAAAGGCAATCAAATAAAGGGTTTAAAGATTTACAGAGAGGTCTGTATTTTTCTTAAAGTAAATAATTGGGGCTCAATAGTATACTCTTAGAAGTTGAATCAATGGTTAGAACAAAGTTACTACTCAAGTGGGAAAAATATAGGAAATGTAAAGTATCGGAAAACATATAGGAAATGAAACGTTGTTGAAGTCAAAAGGACAGGAAGAAACAGAAGAGATTAATGTCACTGAGGCAAATTAATGAGAGCATTTCAAAAATAATGGAGACATCTGCTAATCAAATGCTATAGTAAGTCCACATAACATTTCAAATTAAATACTCATTGCATTTTTTATGTCGTTGATCATTTAATGTCAATTATTTCAACAGAATATCCTGACTTGACGTCAGAGTCCAAGAAATGATGATACTTGAGTGTAGATCATTCTTTCAAGGCTCTTAAACCATGAATTGCCTTGAGGGGCTAGGCAGAGAGAAGCATCTAATTCAGGAAAGGTTATTTGTCTCTGTGTTATGAGGCAGCAGAAGTGTTTGCAAGTCGAAAGAAGAGAACAAGTGGAAACATAATATGTTGAAAAGTCTAAGGGAAAACTTGGGTGAGTCTGGGGAGATGGACTAATAGAAAGAAAAAGATACTGAATGCTGGAGGAAGAAGAATCACAGAACTGTGTAAGCTATAAGGAGTGAATGAAGGTCCACTCAGCAAGGAAGTAAGAGGAAGTTGAGTACTTTCTCACCAGCTAGCTTCACTTATCTCAGTGAAGAGGCAGGTCCTATTGTCTACTGATAGTGAGGGGCTAGTGGGAGGGCAGAGGCTTTGGTGAAAGAACAATAGTATCATATAACACTTACTACATACTCCATGCCAGACGATATGCTAAATCCTTAGCATACATTATCACTTTAATCTTCAGGACTATTTTAAGTAGTTGCTATTGCAACCTCTATTTTACAAATGATGAAATCGAGCAAAAGAGAGATAAATAATTTGTCCAAAGTTATACAGTTTATAAATGATAGTGGTGTGAATTTGACTTCATGCGTTTATCCATACATTACACTGACTCTTGAATATTACAAATCTTTAATGATTTAAGTGGTGTTATGTTCTGAATATGTCCCAAAATAAATGTGTTGGGAGCGTTATCCCAAATGCAACAGTGTTAAGATGTGTGTATGGCTTTTGGGAGCTGTTTAGGTCATGAAGGCCCCATCCTTATGAATCATTAATCCTTTCATAAAAGGACTTTCAGGAGTGAATTCACTCTCTTCTGCTATTCTACCTTTTGAAAACAGAGTTTGTTCTTTTTTGCCCTTCTGCCTTCTGTCACGTGAGGAAGCAGCAAAAAGGCCTTCACCTAATGCCATATGCCATTGCTTTGATCTTGGACTTCACAGCCTTCATAAATGTGAGAAATAAATTTCTGTTCTTTATAAATTACTCAGTTTCAGGTTTTCTATTATAGCAGCACAAAACAGACTAGGATAAATGGACAAAAAGATCTGTTTAAAGGAAACCAAAGTTATATTCTAACAGCTTCAATACATAAATTGAGGTTGGAAACACTTATAGAGGCATCAATATGCAAATATGGCATAATATTTTCCAGAATGGTTTACTAGCAGATATAGCTCAAAGAATTACATATGTATATAAGTAATTATTATATGTAAACATATATGTATATTTTGCTCTTCTTCTGCCACTTCATATATTTTTACATTATTTCTTCATGCCTCACAGAATCACATTTCATTAAAAAGTCTCTTGTCATCCCCTTTTCTCTGCCTTCATGTTAAGAGTTAAGCATTTTCCTCAGCATGCTATATCATAGATATAGATCCATCGGCATACTTAACTGTGCTCTTATCGTTGGCTAACTGGGCTGTCTTCCAGTCATCATGAGGTATCATGAGACTACCCGGAGAGCAGAAGCTGTACCTTTTATCTGTGATTCCCAGGTCACAGATAACTCAGGTACATAAAGGCAGTCCTCACAGGTCGACTGAATGCATTAAGTGGAATTTCCTTTTTACATATACCTAAATGACAATACTGGTATATCAATAGAATATTGGCTAATATATTTTGTCTTCATATTGCGAGAGATATGTGTGTGTGTGTGTTTTTATATATATGCATACATATACAAACACATATGTATTCATTTTGTATGCATTCTATATTTTTTACTCTATATATGCATACTTTATTTTTAGAGCACTGCATGCAATACAAAGCTGAGTAGAAGGTACAGAGTTTTTCCACATATCCCCTGCTTCTGCATATGTATAGCCTCCCCTATCATCAACATTCCCCACCAGAATGATACATTCACTATAATTGGTGAAACTGCGTTGATACCTTATTATTACCTAAAGTCCATAGTTTACATTAGGAGTCACTCTCAGTGCTGTCCATTCTGTGGGACTGAACAAACGTATAATGACATGTATCCTATCCACCGTTATGATATTATACAGAGTAGTTCCACTGCCCTAAAAATCTTCTGCCCTCCTCCTATTCAATCCTGCTTCCCCCATCTTCTGAAACTTTTCAGTGTTTCCACAGTTTTGCTTTTTCTGGAACGTCATATGGTTGTATGTATGATTTTCAGATTGACCTTTTCCACTCAGTAATATGCATTAAAGTGTCTTGCATGGCTTTTCATGGCTTGATAGGCCACTATGTTATAGCATTGAATAATATACTATTGACTGGATATACCAATGTTTATTAATCCATTAACCTACTGAAGGGCATTTTCATAGCTTCTAGGTTTTGGCAATTATTAATAAAGCTGCTATAAACATACTCGTGCTGGTTTTTGTGTGGTCATACATTTTCAGCTCCTTTGAGTAAATACCGAAAAGCATGATTGCTGAATCTCATGGTAAATGTATGTCTAGTTTTGTAAGCATCTGCCAAACTGTCTCCCAAAGTAGCTGTGCTATTTTGTATTTCCATCAGCAATGAATGAGAGTTCCTCTTCTTCCACATCCTTGCCAGCATTAGAATCCTGGATTCGGGGCATCCTAATAGGTGCCCCAAGTGAAGCCCCACAGATGTTTCATCAAATGAAGCATCTTTTCATTTGGTTGGTTTCATCTGCCTATCTTTTTTGGTGAGGTATTCATTAAGGTCTTTGGTCCATTTTTAAGAAATAGGTTTTTTGTTTTGTTTTGTTTTGTTTGTATTGTTGAGCTTTAAGGGTTCTTTGTATATTTTAAAAACTGTCCTTTTTCGAATATGCCTTTGGCAAATAGCTTATCCCAGTCTGTGGCTTGCCTTTTCATTCCCTTCTGTGTTGCAGAGCAGAAACTTTATTTTAGTGAAGTCTCACTTATCAATTTTTTCAGAGATCATTCCTTCGGTGTTATAGATACAAAGACATTGCCAAACCCAAAGTCACTTCGATGTTCTCCTTTTTTTCTTCAAGGAGATTACAAGATTTACCTTTTACAACTGGACCTGTGATTCATTATGTATCAATTTTGGGGGAGGATATAAGGTTTGTTTATATTCATTTCTTTAAATGTGGCTATCCAGTTGTTCCAGCACCATTTGTTGAAAACACTTTTTCCTCCTTTGCTCTGTTTTCAAAGGTAAGTTGATTACGTGTGTGTGTGTGTGTGTGTGTGTGTATGTGTGTGTGTGTGTGTTTGGTTGTAGGATTTCTATTCTATTCCATTGACCTAGTTCCTATGTTTTCTTTTTGTCATAACTGTGACTAATGATACTCACCTATTTTGGGGGATGGAGTGAAAAAAAATGTTATACACAAAACACATCAAAATATTCTGCGGCATGGTCTTCATTGTAATCTAAAAATTACATAAGAAATAAAAATATATATATACTTAATACAATATGCAGTCAAACAGGAATATTACGAAAAAATATAAAGAAAGATAGAATGATTAATTATTTTTAGATTTTCTTTGAAATTACTATTTACATGATTTTATAGATATAATCCAACTACACAAGACAAACAAATATCCTTGATTTCTTATGTATGCAAATCAATGAGCTACATAGTGAGGTTGGATGAATTTAGCAAAACATAGAGCCAGCTATTTTGCATGCTACCATCTGAAAAGGAAATATGTCAAGTTATTCTCTAAGCATAAGTTGAAGCCTAAGCATTTTTTTATGCCTTAATCTCATGCTTTCTTTGATGCATAGTTTATAAGGCAAGCAATCTGGCAAATTTTAACTGTATCAAGAATTTTCAAGAAAGATAAAATTTACACTGAGTAAAACTGTACATTGCAAAGCCCAGAAGTATATCACGGTTATTTATGTTGAAGTTTGGATCATGTCTTCCATATGGATAACACATTCATATCCTCTTAAAGGGTTCCTCTGGTTAAAGAATGTTCTTCCATGTTTTTCACTCACACAGACCTTTATTCACTATATCTAGAGTGTTGGAAAAATAATATACCTTTCTTCATACTTTTCTGAGTAGTTACAGATAACATTATCACCAGATTTTCTTTTAGAAAATATTCAAATATATCAGCTCTATCAAACCTATCAAAAAGTTATAAAAATACTATCCTCATATACCTATCACTATATTCATTATCAAATTTTGGTCACATATGTGTTATTGCTCTATACCTCTCTCTACGTGTGTATACATGAGTGTCCTCTTCCCTACTCAAATATTTGTTATTTTCTGAAACACTTGGTAGTGTGTTGACACCATCATAACACTTCACCTAAAAATATTTGGTATAAGTTCCTTAAGAACAAAGACAATTCTGTAATGTATTATCAATACCATTTTCACCACCTAGAAAATTAATAATAATTCCATAATATCATTTAAATTCATACTCACATTTTTCTAAGTGCCACAAAATATTTTATTCTGTTATGATTTTTTAATCTAGGAACCAGCAAGCTCATGAAGTGTCAATTTTTTTTTTTATTTTTTATTTTTTTTGTGTCTGTTTGGACTCCTTTAAAAGCCTGAAGCCTCATTTACATCCTTCAAACCTTCCTTTCTTGGTTTGTCCCTGGTTAACTTTGTTGAATCAATCATGACAGTGCTTTACAGAAAGTCTCACAATATGGGTTTGTTTGACTGCTTTCTCATGGTGTTTTCTAGCTTGTTTGTTTATCATTTATATTGCCAGGAAATGACTATTCAGATTTTAAAACTTAACATTTTTGGCAACTCTGTGGATAACTTGCCTCAAACAAGTGTCATAACATGTCGGGTTGTCCCCTCTTAGTTATAGTAAGTTTAATAACTTACTAAAGGGGTAATTACCATATGACTCCATTAGAAACGTATATACTTTTTCCTTAGTAATTAGCCTCCTCAAGCATTTTCTCTTGATATCTGTCAAAAAAGTTTATCATGAGTTTAACTTGTTGCAAAAAAATGTGTTAGTGTGTTTTAAAGATTGTTGATATGTTTTAAATACATTTTCTCAAAACCTTGAACCAAACAAAATAGCTTATTTAGTGTATGGAAAATATTTCTCACTTAACTGGATTGGCAAATGACCCAGCTAAATTAAATTTAACTTTAATTTTTAAATTAAAATTTTTAATTTTTTAAATTAAATAATTTATTAAATAAATTTATTTATTAAATAAATAAAAATTTATTAAATAATTTTTTAAAATTTTTAAT
>NW_012109774.1:296492-303428 GCF_000951045.1 Mandrillus leucophaeus | reverse complement strand
ATGCACTTTTCCTAGTGTACAGAACATCTAGACAAGAACCTGCATGAAATATTTAACTTGTAGGCCCTAGGGTAATTGATTATGTTTTTTGAGAAAGTTGTTCCCCCAAAGTATTTGGATTAAACTCCGATATATGTATAAGCTAAGAAAAAGTAAACTAGGAGATGCTATTTGAATTCAGAACATATTCCCAATTTGTAAACATGTGACTTTCACAAACCATTTTTACTACATATATATATACATATATATCATATACATATGATACACATGTAGTAAAATATACATTTTAAAAATATGTACAAGCATATATATATACACACACATATGTATTTTTATAGTTGTTCAATTTTAAACGCAATTTTGAGTGAATAAATTGCCCTACATATGTAAACCGCCTCTGATCATCTTTATGCCTACCATTGACTGCTCAGCTGTTAAAATAACAAAGACAAAACATTCTCGGTGGAAGCACTAGAGCTAATAAAGCACCAATCCCCAAAGCATTGACTCAGGTGAAACATTTTGAAGGTTCAGGAAAGGCAGCGCAAGCCTTGTCTCCTCACATAGACCTTCCATTTGAGATAATCCAAAATGCCCTGCTCACTGCAGGGATATTCTGAAATTAAAGGCAAAGAGCCTATCCTTTTGTCCAATCCATTTATGTGTTAAAAGAGCTTCTTTGTCTAACCATAACAAGATCAGCAATAAATAAATAATCTAGGCAAATGGACATTTGATAGCACCAAAGAGGGCTCCACATAGAAATTTAAAACAATCACGAATCACTATTGTTTCATCATATTATAAAAGGTAGAATTTAATTTTTTATAATTTAATTTTTTTAAAAAAGGCCCTGGATGATATAAAATTGCTACTACTATACCCATTGTTTTTAGACATCATTAGTTCAACTCTAAAAACAGTACTACATATAGTTAACTTAGAAAAGATAACACAATTTTTAGCAATTCAGTTTTAAGAGCTCAGAAATACAGTGTGATTTTTACAAGGCTCTAATTTGTATTTATCTATTATATTTATTTATGTATTACATAAGAAACAACACTGGATTGAGCATAATGTATTTGGATTCTTACCCTAAAGCTGTCACTAGTTTACTCTGCTATTGAATAAATTACTTAACCCATTCGAGTCCTTTCCCTCATGAGTAAAAATAAGACAACATATATTTATAAGGCTACTAATAAAGGCCCAGAATTTTGCAGTGGCTAGAAATTCAAAGGTGATAGAGAAAGAGTTGCTGTCATTTTAAGAACTTAGGATATGTGTGTGTGTGTGTGTATGTGTGTGTAAGAGAGGGAGAGAGAGAAAGAGAATGCAAATGATAAAGAGGCAAAATCTGAACTGCATGTTGAAGGATAAAATCTAGTGAAAAGGGGAAAGCAAGGTATACATTTTAAAAAAAGACAAATAGAGGACTAAAAGTTGTTAGAAAATTATGCAGTTGGGCTATTTTTCTATGATTTATCAATGTTACAAAATGTGCATGCTCCTTCAATTTTATGCTTAAAAGTGTTCTAAATAAAAATAGTTATTGACTTTATGCCCTGAATTGTGAGCTTCAGGTGCTTCATAATGTGAGTCAACAAATTTTGAGTTTAGAGTGTAGTAAAGAAATATTCTCAAATACAAAAACAAATATGAAATACTAAATGGAGAATGATAACAGAATGATTTAGGATTTTTAAAACATTAAAATAAAACTATTATCATATTTTTGGCTGTTTTTAAAAGTGTAGCATTTTAAAAGTAGATAAATATAATTACTTCCCCTTTACAGACATTATATTCCTGAGCACTGATCTGGAAAAAGAGAGACAAAGTTAAGAAGCGACGGAGATACAGTGACCACTTTGGTGCCAATAAATGTATCATTGAGGAGAACCGTAGGAGCGTAAATCCCTTTAGAACCAGTTAAAAGTGGATGTTGCTTTTTTCCCTTCATCCATGAGTCCCAACAGAGCCTACCTTTCTTCCAGATAGAACTGTGCAGTCACAAAACCAAGGCAAGGTATGAATACAAATATAAGTTCTATATTGTAGTCATGTGATATGATTGCATTTCATACAGCAAAGGGGGGAAAACAATAACAAAGGGTAATATTGCTTTTCTACCATGACAATTGCTACCCTCTCAAATGTCCTTTAATGTCACCTAACAGAGGGCATTTTTGAAGTGCAAAATATAAGGGTTTTTTTAATGAACTGAACAAAAACGTTGTTGTTTGTCAGCTTGGAGCATAACCTCTTTATACAGCTTGCATTCTGTGAGTGAGAAATAAATGTTTATTGTCTTAAGCCTCTGAGATTTGGGGATTTATTAAGTAGCTTTATCACTGAACAAGCTGACTATAGATAACCTGAAATATTTACAATTGGTTCTGGAGCCACTCCATGCACAGTAAAGAGTTTTTAGAGGCTGGAGTTATTGTGGTCATGTTACGCAGTGACAAAGTATTTGGTAAACTTATTGTCTGAGAAAATTTGAGACGCCAAACATATTTAATGAATTTATACCCATGGTCAAAGAAATTCCTAAAAGAAAGTTACTTGAAGTAGATGTGTTTTATTAATTCCATTGCATAAGGTAGTACAAGATGTACGTAAGGTCAGAAAAACAAATTGTTCTTTGAAGAAGTGAAAGGGGTAGGAAATAATCCAGAAAGTCCTGGATTTGATGAAATTAGAAAAAACATTGCCCTTCTCTACAAGTAAAGGGTAAAATCTGGATATGCTTTGAGATGTAATACCTTTTTTAAGAATTATAATTTGATTAATATGGCCCCAGCAAATACTTTTATCTGGACAAAATCCACTCAATAAAGAGAGATTACTTTGTGGCCCATGGAAAACCAATAATCAGAAAGCACTTATAATTCAGTATATATAGAGAGAGTTATGTCTTGAAGTTAATTGTTGGTGGGATTATGAGCACATAGAACTGTTTGGATTGCATTTTTAAAAATCTCATGTTGTTGTTTTGCGTTTTTATAGTGGTAGCCTGGATTAAAAGAGACCCATGGCAGTTCAAAATGTGACATATTTTATGGGCAAAAAGCAGTCTAGGAACTCTGCCTGGTCATAAGGAATGAATATTTCCCAATTCTATCATTAAAGATGGCCAACGGGGAAAATGGAAATGCAATGTTGTCTCTGAGAAATCAAGAGATATTAATGGGGGAACAACTTTTCAGGGAGCATTAGTGGGTATAATCAAGGAATATTCATAGGCCGGGCATGGTAGTTTATGCCTATAATCCCAGCACTTTGAGAGGCCAAAACAGGTGAATTGCTTGAGCCCAGGAGATTGAGATCAACTTGCGCAATGTGGTGAAGTCCCATCTCTACAGAAAATATAAAAATTAGCCAAGCTTGGTGGCACATACCTGTAGTCTTGACTACTTACAAGATTGAGGTGGGAGGATCGCTTGAGCCTGGGAAGTAGAGGCTGCAGTGAGCTGTGATTGCGTCACTGCACTGCACTCCAGCTTGGATGGTAGAGTGAGAACTTGTTAAAAACAATAAAAATTCACTATTTCTAATTAGGGAACGTTTGCATTATTAGAACAAAAACAAGGATTGTTATGATCAGTAACTGTTATATAATGAGTGCTTATTGGAATTATTTTCACTTTCTGTCACCATTCTATGTTGAGTGTGTGAGTGTGTGTTTGTGGTGGGGGGACCGATAACGCACATCCGGAATGAAGTGGAGACTACTATGAGATCCTGAACTTGCAGCCTGCGATAGGTTTGGATAAGAATTTTAGGATGCTTTCACTGAGAATGGCTGAATATATGGGCAGAAGAAAGAAATTTGAAAAGTGACTTTCTATGGCATTGAAAAGGCCAGAATATATGGTAGAATATAGTATTGCTAAGCAAACGTTAACTCTCCACTTTACACTCTAACTTGATAAAGGTGAAGCCTGATATTTGAAATTTTAGATGTTAGCTTTATCCAATAAATTGCATTGGCCAATGGAAAGAAGGCAGAAATGGGAGTGTTGCAATTCTATGCAGAAGCTTTGAGAAGCATCACAAAGATCATTCAGCTCTCCTAAGCTCCTATACATACCACCTTGCAAACATCACATCTCACATTGGAGGTGTTCTTTCAGCTTGTAACACAGAATCTAAAGATATATGGGGATGACCTGATCCTAACCCTCAGCCTGCAGCAGAACTACTTCAAGAGGTCCCTAAGTCTCTGGATGAGAAAATAATAATAATAATAATGTTTATAAAAGTAACTGACATGCAGAGGTTAACAGTTACTCCAAGTTTGGATTAAAAGTTAACTCATGCCATGAAGTAAAATGGCCTAGAGAAAAATACTTTTCCTTCCCTTAGGCATTGTCTAAAATATTGTTAAAGACAAAGTGGGGTCTAAAATTGTGGTTCCCAAATATCAGCCAAAGACAGGTTACAGTTCCTCATGCTATTTATAAATCTGTGTTGAGGTAACAGGATCCTGAGCAGGATGGGGATAAGCTACTTTCAGTGGCGATCAATCTAACTATTGCTTTTTAACAGAGAAACAGGTACAAAAGCTATTTGACTGGAAGCTGTATTTCCCCCACTTGTTCTAGAGTGATAGTATGCTAACTGCAGGAATGTTATTAAGTAAGGAAATGCAAAATATAAAACAAATTAATAATATGGTTGTTCTGACTCCAACTAGAATGGGTTAACAAAATGTAAGCCTGACAATAGCAGGGAAAAGAGCAAGTGAACTATTATGAGTCAAACTACCTAGAGTTTCCAGGGAGAGAAAGATGTGTAGAGAAGAAAGAAGACGAGATTTAGGATGAGAAAATCCTGGGGATGAATCCTAATTATGTCCCTTAGGTGTTACAAAGGCATGGGCAAGTCAATAATTTTACCTTTGTGCACTTCAGTGACCACAGTCTGTAAATCGTGGATACTTATGATATCTTAAAGGTTTATTGTAAACATTTAAAAATATATCATCTGTTTAGTGCTAAGGATAGAATCTAGCACACTTAATAGATGCTATAACAATGGAATGGTGAAGTGGAGCAAGGACATAAGAAAGACTTGATGGGAGAAACTAGTAATTGTTGTGACAATGTGTGAAACACACAAAATCCCCAACGTCCACAAGCTTGGATAGGAGAGAGTGTTCTTCTTTCAGCATAAAGAAGAGAAAATATGAAGTCAATGTGCTTAAATATCAACCCTTAGATTTTGACAATATTCTATTAGTTCTTATTTCGGGATAAAACTTGACAGAAAATACAATGACAGAGCAAACTGAAAAAAATGAGTAAAGTGGATTCCAATGCCATAACAAGAAACAAGTATAATACCATTCAGTGTCTGTCTGTTTCTCTGTCAAACAAGCTATGTAAAAGTTCCCTGTAAAATTTAGTGTCTTACGACATTAGGTTAAAAATGAATCCTATCCTTCCACAACCATTAAATGATTAAATGTTCTTTATTTTTAAAACGTATCGTTTTGAAAAATTCTTCAGAAAATTAAAATAATTTTGAAATAATTTCTAAGTATTATTTTATGCATTTAGAAACATATCAAATATATGCATTCAAAAGTTATTTATCTATGTTGATTTGAATTCCACTCAAAATCATGACCAAAATAAATCACTTTTCAAATGTCATAATTGAAATTTTAGATTTTTTTTTTTTTTTTTTTTTTTTTTTTTTTTTTTGGTGAGATGAAAATTTATTAAATAATTTTTTAAAATTTTTAATTTTAAAGTTTTGACAACTTCTTAATTCAGAGAAACCTAGTAGTTATATTTTCATGATAACCATAGCGCTTCTGAATTGTAACACCTAGATAGAAAGAGAGTGAGAAAGGGGGAAGAGAGGGAGACTGAGAAAAAACTCAGGGGACTTGCAGGAGTGTTTTCCACCAGGATAAAATGGAGTGCCATTGTTCTTTTTTTCCTACAGAAGTCCTCCTTGCTCTGCTTTGCTTTGCTTTCTAGAAGTTTCTCCTCAACATACGTTTTTTCTAGAATTGTCTTGTTAGTTAGTATTCAGGAGGCTATTGCCCCAATGCCCCATTGCAAGATTCTGGTTAGGGGTGAGGAGAAAAGATCTCTCTCTCTCTCTCTCTCTCTCTGGCTCTCTTTTTCTCTTTTTCTTTCTTTCTCTTTCAGTTTAGGAGGGAACAATTATGAACGGAAGTTGAAGAAGAGAACTCGCACAGCACAAATGCGTTGTTATACAGATCAAATTTAGGAAGTGGTACTCAAGAAAGTTGAAGAACTGCAAATTGATTCCCTTAAAGATAGTACATTTTTAGCACCAGAAGAGTCTTCCTGTGCCTCTAAGGATATGCAGACACCAGTGTGAAAAATTCTGCTCTGAAGGACAATCCCAGGACAATCCCTACTCTTTATAAACTCCAAATATGTGCCAGACACTTTAGATATTTTTTTGTGAGCCTCACAACAGTGTTTTGAAGGAGATACTATATTTCTAATGTATAAGTTTCAGTTTACACTCACATGAATTTTATGTGATCCTACAGAAATATAACCAGGTCAGAGGACTCCAAACCCTTCATTGCCTCCACTATCTGAAGTTGCCACTCACGTAAATTATAGTTAAGGTCTTTGGACTAATTTTCCTAAATTTGGTCCAGAATTGTATACAGTGGTAAATAAATGTTTTTCGTGTATGTTTTAAACAATGTGCTGAAGAGGATCAAGGTGCCTAAAGTGCTGAAGAGGATCAAGGTGCCTACTTAACCAAAACACATACAGCAATTCTTAGTGCTTATCTCATTTAGTTGACTTTGAGGTGGAATTATTTTATGCATCAATACAGATTCTCTGATATTTTATTTATTTATTATCTTTAAAAGTTCTGGCATTTGTCATGTAATGGGAGTTAGTCTTTTTTTTGTTGTTTTTT
>NW_012109774.1:282711-296442 GCF_000951045.1 Mandrillus leucophaeus | reverse complement strand
ATGGTCTCAATCTCCTGACCTCGTGATCCGCCTGCCTCGGCCTCCCAAAGTGCTGGGATTACAGGCATGAGCCACCGCGCCCGGCCGAAATTTCAGATCTTTTTAAGGTAACTATTTGGTTGGCGCAAACGTCATAGGAGTTTTGACATTTTTATTGTTATTAAATATCATTATTACTTTTCAATTTACTTAAAAGTCAATCGCAGCTCTTAGTTTCTGAATAGATATTCTGAATTCAGTGGGATTGCTTTTTGACGATTAGCATTTATTAATCTGAGTCTGTAAATAAAATTTTTCAAGCTGATATTTATTTAAATGTGCCCTTCATTACATCTTAATTATATTTTTCTCCCTGAAATAAAAATTTATTCTGAATGGTTTATTTCCAATTTTGGTAAACCTTGAATACTTTCATTTCATTGACCTATGTTGAAAGAAAAGATATTATCTGCTTTACTTATGTAAGTAATGAGGGAAAAGTCCCATTTGTAATTTTCTGTCATTGTTAAGCCTAGTAATAGGAACTGCTGTTAGGCTTCTAATATGTCTATGTATGTGTGTATGTGTGTGTGTGTATATATGTGTGTGTGTGTATATATATATATATATATTTTTTTTTTTTTGAGACAGAGTCTTTCTCTGTTGTTCAGACTGGCATGCAGTGGCACCATCTTGGTTCACTGCAGCCTCCACCTCCCGGGTTCAAGCTATTCTCATGCCTCAGCCTCTGGAGCAGCTGGGATTACAGGTGCGCACCACAACAGCCCACTAAATTTTGTATTTGTAGTAGAAATGGGGTTTCACCATGTTGGCCAGGCTGGTCTCGAACTCCTGACCTCAGGTGATCTGCCTGCCCCTGCCTCCAAAAATTCTGGGACTACAGGCGTGAGCTACCGCGCCTGGCCTCTAATAAGTTATTGATTGATGAAAATCCAATCCTTAAGCCCTAATACAGACTAAATATAAAATCCTCAGGCACATTCTCTACTCAGAAACATCCCATGACATTCCTGGGAATCACAGCACTTCCCTAAATAGAGTCAAAAAAATAGCACTGCTTTAGTTGTTTAAGTTCTAAGAATCACCTCAAGTGCACCACTGAAATGTAGCCAAGTTTTCAAAAACTTTCCAGAACTTATGTGTCATGAATTCATTAATAACTCAAAATTTTATTGTTGTCTATTAGTCTACATTTATTCTAAATGAGTTATTGTTGCTATTTCATTGAACTTTCCCCAAATGCTTTACAACAAAATTGTTCACACAACTGACAAATTCTAACCATAAAAAACACTCTACTATTGAATCTGATTTGAAAAACAAAAACACAGCAATTCTCTTCTCTATTCCAAACTAGATTCTTTAGGTCAGAGGAGTGAGGAAAAAATGAAAGATACAAACCTGGGATCTCTATCCGATGCCTACTGAGCATGTTGCTATTCATTGACCAATGGGACTCAGCAGTTAGTGCCCATATGGGCTTGCCTTAAGTTTGTGGAATAGTTGCCATGGCAATTGCATTTATATGCATCACTGACTATACCAGATCAGAAGCATAACTGAGAAAAAAAGTTCTCTTGTCAGAAATGGAAAACACAGAAAATATAATATTGAAATCTTTTTTATCAGAAAAAATAATATGCAGTGTATCTACATGTTTGTGTAGAGGGGAAAAGGTGCATGTGTATTTTGAGGAAGCGGGAAAGTCACAATCATTTAGGAAAATATACACCATCGTTCTTTTCTCCAGACATATGTATATCTAGATTTCTTAAATAGCTATGTAAAATTTAGAATGAGATCAATATATTTTATATCTTAATTGACTTATTGAAATTGAATCAGATTATCAGGTTAATCAATAGTTAAATATGTCTCTAATCTTTCTATGTGTATTCGAAAATAAATGTTACAATAGGGTCATGAAATTAAAATGAAGATATATGTCCTTCACAAAATCCATTGTACAATTTAAATAAAGTGTTTTGTGTAGTTACAAATATTAGTATTTGTGGTACTTATAGAATAATTAAGCACACTTCTTGGCATAGTAACTAAATAAAATATCATTATTAAATCTGTTATTATATTAAAAACCCTTGAAGGAGGATCATTATTGGTAACTTTTGAGTTAAGAATACTTTGTGTATCCCATGTTTATCGCAGCACTATTCACAAGAACCAAAATTTGGAAGCAATATAAGTGTCCATCAACAGACGAATTGTGGTACACATACACAGTGGAGTACTATTCAGCCACAAAAAATGAGATCTTGTCATTTACAACAACGTGGATGGAACTGGAGATCATGATATTAAGTGAAATAAGACAGACACAGAAAGACAAACTTCATATGTTCTCAATTGTTTGTGGGAGCTAAAAATAAAAACAATTGAAAGCATGAGGATAGAGAGTAGAATGATGGTTTCCAGAGTCTGGGAAGGGTAGAGAAGGACTGGGAGGGAAGTAGGGATGGTTAATGGGTACAAAAAATAATTAGAAAAAAATGAATAAGATGTAGTATTTCACAGTGAAATGAAGTAAATAATATTTTTTTTAAAAAAGTACTTTGTTTACCAATGGATCTTTTTATGAAAGTTTGGAAAGACACGGATAAAGCAACTGCTTCCCTCTAAAAGAGATGAAAGATTTAGAAAAAGGAAAGGAGACTGATGTAGTTTTGGTAATCTAGAAAGCAGGAGCACATGCACCTGAGTTTACTGATGGAAGGGCAAAAGCTTTTATGTTAACTTTTCATTTTGAGAGAATCAAATGAGAGTATGCGGCCTCTATCAAGTCTGATATAAAATTAAACCAGGAATAATGCTAACAAAATGGATATGTCCAGTATTTTAATTAACAGTAATTCTCATCTATAGATATAGAAATAAAAAAAAAGTATCAAAAAGCACAATTGGTGATGGATTTAATTTTATAATATCATTGCTTTCGCAATTATGTAATAGATTATTTAATAATGTTTACATTATAAATGCTTTAATGATGAATATCAACATATTGAATAATTCCAGTGATTACACAGAATCTTACATTTGGAAATAATAATCATACTTCTAAAGTAGTTATAGTGACCATTCATTTTGTTTTCCTAATTTTATTTTCCTTGAGAATGAACAACACACTGAATTGACTGCGGATAATGACACACACCAGTTGTATCTAGGTGGATATAGGGATTTTTAGAAACATTGTTGCTAAGGTTACCAGTTTTATATATTAACATTATTTATTTATTATACCCCCTTTTCTGTTTTATTATAAAGAAACATATGTGTAAAAGAGGACATATAAGGTATCTGTAAATATAGGAAATTCATGTTCATATATGAAGAAAATTAGTATATTTCAGGACTTTTAAATTACCTTTTGTAGTTTATTCCAATTAAATCCCAGTTTTGTCCCAAATAAAATAACTATCCTGATTAGTTTTGTAACAATTAGTTTTGCAATGAATCAATGCTTTCCTTTATAGTTTTAGTACACATATATATGTGTGTATGGGTGTATATGTGAAATGTTTTATTCAGTTTTGCTTATTGTCACAGAAACAGTATCATATAATACGTATTTACCTTCAACTAGCTTTTTTACTCAATGTGATTTTTTTTTAGTTTAGTAAATGTTGATGTATGTGTAGCAGTAGATTGTTCATTTTCAATGATGTAGGATATTCCCTTACTTAAATTTCCTTGTTTAAATTTGTGTTCATTTCTCTCATTAGATTTTGAAACTTTTATTCATCCCACTTTTCTTGTTTCTTTTTATGTTTTTCTATCTAGCCCATCTTTGGTTTGATTTTAATGCCATAGTCTTTTTTTTTTTTTTTTCTGTCTCAGTTTTTAAAGCTAAGCATTCAATTTCTGTTCTTTAGTGTTACCCCAAAATTAATGTTTATAATGATATTAACAAATTGTAAAGTTAATCAAGATAATAATCCATTTCTCAAACCAGAGAAGAACCTTAGAATTGTCTCATTCTAGTCACTCTCTCCTGGTTTATATTCTAGTCTGGTTCACGATTTGAGTATAACCTTAAGGTATTTTCACTACATATTAATCACTGTTGATTGTTGTGATGGCAATTTTATTTAGTAAGCTATTTTTCATATTTTTTGCTCACTAATACAATTTTCATCTCAGGACTTGTTTTTAGGAATATTTTCCTTCATGCATTCTTGATAAAGTTTTGGTGGTGACAATTTGTGGTAAAGTCCCTCAGTTTTTATCCGAAAATAGCTTTATTTATTAACTTTCTTGAAATGTCATGACACTGGAGATGCTGCTAGGTTTTTAGTTTCCATTCTATAAGCACGTTGAACATATAATTTCAGTATTTCTTGGCTTTAGCTGTTGTAGTTGAGAACTCAATATCAGTATTGCAATTCTGGCCTGAACATTTGGTTGAGTAAGGGTCTTCTTTCTGTCTTTGATGTTCCATTATATACCTGGCTTTATTTCAATATGACTTTTTTTCACTTATCTTATTTGTAATTTGTTATCTAAAACCTAAGAATGTATATCTTTATTTCTAAATAGCTTTTACCTTGGTATCTTTTTATCTCTTCTTTAGTTTCCTTTTTTACTGGTAATTCAATTAAATATGTTAGAACTTATCCCTTCATTCTCAGTTTTCTTAACTTTAGTTTATTTTAAATATCTTCTTCATTCTTCTGTTGTGTACCGTGAAAGAGACTCATAACTATTTCCAGTTCATAAGTTTTTTCATTAGTCCTAAAATACACACATTAATTGGGCTTTCTAACTTCAATTATTTTCTTCACTTCTTAAAGTTACATTTTGAGCGTTTTTTTTTTTTTTTTTTGCCAATATGTGTAGCATTTTTTGACAGACTCATATTTCTTCATTATATGTATAATTCCCTTTTACCACTTTAGACTTTTTATATACATTTTATATATTTGGTCTGATAATTCCAATGACTCTCATCTGAGAGCATAATTTTTCTGTGCTTTCATTCCACTACCAAAGCTATCATTTTCTACTGCTTTGTAATTACACTTACCTTTTCCCTGCAGGACTACCTCCCTGCAGTCTTTCACCTTTGACAAACACTAACCTGTTTTCCATCTTCACGTTTAAGTCATTTCGAGAATGCTATGTATAAATTTAATCATACAGTAAAGTGACCTTTGAGATTTTATTGCTTTTACTCAGTATCGTGCCCTTCAGATCCATCCAAGTTGTTGCATCTGTCAATAGTTTGTTCCTTTTTACTGCTGAGCAGTATACTGTGGTATGAATGTACTATGGCTTTTTAATACCTGTTGAAGGATATCTGGATTCTTCCAGGTTTTGCCTATTATAAATAATGCTGTTATGAACAATGGTGCACAGGTTTTTATGCAGACATGAGTATTTGGTGTTCGCTGATAAATGTCCCAGAAGGCAATTGCTGGATCACATGCTAAGTGTATATTTACTAAATTTTGAGAAACTGCCAAATTATTTTCCAGAGTGGTTGTACTATTTTATATGTCCAACAACAATGTAAAAGAGATTTGTTTTATTCACGTTCTTGCCAGCATTTGGGATTGTCATTATTTTATTTTATTTTATTTTATTTTATTTTATTTTATTTTACTTTATTTTATTCTATTTTATTTTTAGATAGAGTCTCACTCTTGTCGCCCAGGCTGGAGTGTGCAATGATGCGATCTCAGCTCACTGCAACCTCTGCCTCCCGGGTACAAGTGATTCTCCTGCCTCAGCCTCTAGAGTAGCTGGGATTACAGGAGCCCAACTCCATGCCTGGCTAATATTTGCATTTTTAGTACAAACAAGGTTTCACCATGTTGGCCAGGCTGGTCTCAAACTCCTGACCTCAGGTGATCCACCCGCCTCGGCCTCCCATAGTGCTGGGATTACAGGCTTGAGCCACCGCGCCCGTTCCTGAAGTTGGTTGTTCTAATACACTTATCTTCATATCCAATTATGGTCTGAATTTCTATTTTCCTAATGACTACCATTGTGGAACATATTTTCATGTAATTTTTGGCCATTTTTATATCTTTTCGTGTTAACTGTGTTAATTATTATTCCATATCCTTTGAACATTTTCTTTCTTTTTTTTTTTTTTGTAATGGACAGGGTCTTCCTCTATTGCCCAAGCTGGAGTGCAGTTGCAGTGGAGCAATAACAGCTCAGTGTAACCTTGAATTCCTCGGCTGAAGAGATCCCCCAACATCAGCTCCCCAAGCATCTGGGACTACAGGTACACGCCAGCATGCCCGGCTAATTGTTTGTTTGTTTGTTTCTTTGTTTTTTTTTGTACAGACAGGGTTACACTATGTTGCCCAGACCAATCCTCCTGCCATGGTCTCTCAAAGTGCTGGGATTACAGGAATGAGTCACCAGACCTGGCCTCTTTCATCATTTTCTAATTAGATTTTTTGTTTATGATTGAGTTTTGAGTGTCCTTTCATTAATGTGGTATAAATAATTTTTTGGCCAATATATGATTGGCAAAGATTTTCTCCAAAATTAACTTGTTAATGCTCATTTTTTTAACTTTTTAAGCTTTTTCCAAAGGCAAAATATTTTAATTGCCATTTTATTTAGTTTTTTTTTTTTTCCTCTGATTTTTGTTTCTCTGTTTTGTTAATACTGCCTGCCTTTGGATTCCTTGAACCGTAGTTTTTTTTTTTTGTTTTTGTTTTTGTTTGTTTTGTTTTTTTTTTTGGAGGGGGACAGAGTCTTGCTTTGTCTCCCAGGCTAGAGAGTAGTGATGCCATCTCTGCTCACTGCAACCTCTGCCTCCTGGACTCAAGAGTTTCTCAAGCCTGAGCCTCCTGAGTAGCTAGAACTATAGTTGTGCACCATCATGCCTAGCTAATTTTTAAAATTTTTAGTAGAGGTGGATTTTCACTGTATTGGTCAGCATGGTCTCGAAATTCTGACCTCAAGCGATCTGTGCACCTGGACCTCCCAAATTGCTTGAATTATTTGAATTTTTTAAAAAATATCTATTTTGATTTATCTTCAGGTTTTTCCAGAGTAACTCTTTCTATAACTCTCTTTCAGTGTTTGCTCTGTTTAATTATATAAAAAAACTTAAAATCTCCTTATGTCAACATTTCACCAGTTGTAATGAAATGTCAAAATCGTACCTCCCTTATGTCTCTTTACCCTCCTTCATTTGTCTACACGCATTGGTAATGACAGTAGATGAAGTTATAATTTTTAGCTTAACCATCAAACATATTTAAGGAAACTCAAGGGTCAGTGGAATGTTTTTCCTTACTGATAATTGTCTTTCTTCCTAATATTATAAGATTTCTCCTTTTAGATGGGAATAATAAACACTGGGGATGCCAAAAGGGAGAAAGAAAAGAGGGAGGGGGGCAAGGGTTGAAAACTACCTATCGGGCACTATGTTCACTACTTGGGTGTCAGCATCATTAGAAGCCCAAACTTCAGCATCATGCAGTATACACATGTAACAAACCTGCACATGTACCTGTAAATCCAATATTTAAAAACATTCTTCTTATTCCATATAGAATTCTGGGATGATAGTTCTTTCTTTAGCACTTGAAAACTATTGTGCTGCTTCCTTCTGACTTCCATGATTTCTGCTGGGAAATCACTATCATCCAAATTGTCTTTTCCCTATAGCTAATACTTTGTCCCTCTCTGGTTGCTTTCACAAATTTTTTGTCTTTAGTATTCATAAGTTTCATAATAATGTGCCATAATTTGGATTTTGGGGGGTTATTTTGTTTTAGATTCACTCACCTTGAATTTGTGGGTATAATTTTGATATTGCAATCTTTGTTTTGTTTGTCAAATTTGGGGGAATTTTCAGTCATTATTTGCTGGAAAACTTTTTAGGTTTTACCCCCATTTTCACCAATTTATGGAGCCCCCAAAGCACAAATATTTGATATGTTGTTGTATCCTACATGTCCTTGAGGCCATGTTCAGTTTTGTTTTCCAGTCTATTTTCTCTCTGTTTTACAGATTGGGTGACTTCCACTGATATATTTTCATGTTTAGAAATTCTTCATTAATGAGTCAATCAAGTTTTACTTTAGATATTTTATTTTTAATTGTATGTTGTATAATTTCCCTTTGATTCTTCTTCATTGTCTCTTCTTTACCTTTACTCAATTTTTAAAATTTTTGATTTGTAATAAGCATGTTTATCATGCTTCTTGGAATATTTTTACAATAACTGTTTTAAAGTTTGAGATAATTCTAACACCTGTGTCACCTCAGAGCTGGTCTATGATGACTATCTTTGTTCATTCAGTTGGAAATCTTCCTGATTATCAGTATAATGAGTGACTGTTAATTGCAACCCAGGTGTTACAAATTTTCTATTACAATAGTATGGATTTAATTTATATCTGTGCTTTAGCACAAGACATTGGTCTTTGGGTAAAGGAGGCACCAACTTTTTATTTCCAGGTTGGGCTTTTCCCAATTCTCCAGTCAGCCTCCATTGACAACGTAAGCAACAGGGAGGAAAGAGACTTTTTGTTACTGCTGGGTAGGGGTAAAGTGGGAGTTCAGGCTCTCTATTTTGTTTCTGTTAGGTCTATACTACTGTGCCTGGAACTGGTAGGGTAAGGTATAACTGCTTCCCATTTGGCATCCACTGACACAGTGGAGGAGTGGCCTTATCACACTGAATGCTACTGACTATCCACTGGTGCTACTCTGACACCTGACTATCCACTGGAGCTACTCTGACACCACCCTAGTGGAGTGGGGTAGAAATGCCTTGTCACTCCTTGGTGGGCCTAGAAATCCAGGCTCCCTACATGGTCTCCACTGGTTGATGGTGAGTGGGAGGGCTTGGCTAGGGGCCTTGTTACTGCCATATTGGGATAGAATCTCAGGCTTGCTACTTGGCCTTCTCTGACAACACCACTGTTGGATGGATGTCTAGGCTCCATTTGCTGGCAGGAGTGAGGAAATAACAGTGGGCTGCAGGATTTTTGTTGTTTGTTTGCTAGTTTGCTTGTTTGTTTTCTGTTGTGTTTGGTTAAAGTAGATTGTTCATTGTCTAAAATTTTTCTGTCTTGTTAGACTTTCTCATTTATAGTCTTGGTCTAGAAAAAGTAGGCTTATCCTAGAGCTTTTTTTTCCCCCTTCTTGTTGGCATTTCTATGTTAGTGACTTCTCCATAATGTAGTTTGAGATATATAAGGAAAAAAAAATGAAACCAAGAGAAAGTACTATTGTGTCCTTGCTTGGGACTCTCAACCGGGAATCCCAATCTGCCTTCCTAAATACCCTAACCAATCTGTCTTCATTTTTTTACATATCTCTCTCTCTCTCTCTCTCTCTCTCTCTCTCTGTGTGTGTGTGTGTGTGTGTGTGTGTGTGTGTGTGTGTATTTAACTGGGGCTTTAGTAATAATTAACTTTAATAATAGGTAGGAATATGTGTATATTCTTAGAAGTCTGGCTACATTTTGAAAACACAGTCATATCACATTTTTAGTCAACGGTGTACCACATATACATGGTGATCTCATAAGATTATAATGGAGCTGAAAAATTTCTATCACCCAGTCACATTGAAGCCACCAAAAAGTAACTGCACAATGTATTACCTACATGTTTTTGGTGATGCTGGTATAAACAAACATACTGCACTGCCAACTCTACAAAAAATACAATTCATACTATTATGTACAGTACATAATACTTGATAATTATAATCAATGACTATGTCACTATTTTATGTATTTACAATATTATAATTTTTATTATTCTTTGAGCATGCACTCCTATGTTTATTTAAAAATAAGTTAACTGTAAAACAGCCTCAGGCAGGTCCTTTAGGAGGTATTCCAGAATAAGGCATTGCTATCCTAGGAGATGACAGCTCCATGCTTGTCATTGTCCCTGAAGACTCTCCAGTGGGACAAGATATGGAGATACAGAGGTGGTAGACAGTGATATTGATGATCTTTCCCTTGTGTGTGTATATGAGACTGAGTCTCACTCTGTCGCCCAGGCTGGAGTGCAGTGGCATAATCCCAGCTCACTGCAACCTCCGCCTCCCAGATTCAAACAGTTCTCCTGCTTCAGCCTACCAACTAGCTGGGATTATAGGCGTGCACCACCACCTCCAGCTAATTTTGTGTATCTAGTAGAGACAGGGTTTCTCCGTGTTAGCCAGGCTGATCTCGAACTCCCAACCTCTGGTGATCCACCCGCTTGGCTTCTCAAAATGCTGGGATTACAGGCATGAGCCACTGCACCCGGACATGTGTCTTATATTTTAACAAACAAGTTTAAATAGTGAAAAAAAAAGAAAAATAGTTATAGAATATGTAAAGAGAAAATATATTTTTGTACAGCTGAACAATGTGTATTTTAAGCTCAGTGTTATTACTAAGGAGTCAAAATGTTAAAAATGTTAAAATGTTACAAGTTAAGAAAGTAACAGAAAGTTAAGATCAATTTATTATTGAGGAAAGAAAAATAAACAAATAAATTTAGTGTATCCAAAATGTACAGGGTGTTTATAGTCTATGGTAATGTACAGTAATGTTCTTGGCCTTCACATTTGCTCACTACTTACTCATTGACTCACCCAGAGCAACTTTCAGTCGTGGAAGCTCCATTCATGGTAAGTGCTCTATACAGGTATACTATTTTTTAATCATTTATATCATTTTTATTCTACCTTTTCTATGTTTAGATACACAAATATCATTGTGTTACAATTGCTTACAATGTTCAGTAAAGTAAATAGCTATACAGGTTTGTGGCCTAGAAGCAATAGACTATATCATGTAGCCTAGGTGTGTAGGAGGCTATACCATCTTAGTTTATATAATTATATTCTCTGATGTTGCACAAGGGCAACATTGCCCAAAGATGCATTTCTTAGAATCTATGCCCATTGTTAAACAGCACATGACTGTACTTCAAGAATCTGACCATTGTCGGCAACTCTACCACTTCTTCTCTGATTCATCATCTCTCACTTGCACTTTTGGTGTCTTCACTGCAATTCTTACTCATGCTCACATTTTTTGTTCCATAGCAGTAGCAATCCTATAAAAAGTAAATTCCTGTCATCCTGTTCTCAACACTTTTCAATGGTTTCCCATAGTACTCAGAATAACATCCTAATGCGTTATTGTGATCCATAGAGCCTTATGTTACCTAGTTTCCTTCTTTTCTTATTTCTTCTCTTACTACTTCTCACAGCCCAGTTCATACTGGCCTTTTGGAGTCCATTTGTATTTTTAGAACTCTACATTTGCTCCCACGTATATGCACTTCACTTGCTCTTTGCTCTCTTAAAAATTACTTTCTCAGTAATTGACATTGCATGTTCCTTTATTGAATTTATATCTCTGCTCAAATTAAATCTCACAGATAGGTTTCTTATCAGCCAGTCTGTCTAGAATAGTACTACCATTTAGCCATTTCCTATGACAATACATTGTTTATTTTGTAATAGAAACAACAGAATAGTATTCACTCAATAAATATTATTTGATTTAATTATTTAAATAAACAAGCTTACGTGAAAAAATACACATAACATTTTAATTTTTTTTATCAGTTACGGAAAATTTCTTTTAAAATACCCTGTACCAAGATACCTGCCTTGGCGTGAGGGACATTATTTTGATGAAGAGCATCCACATTCTCCAATATGTAAATAAATGACCTATGGATTGGAAAAAACGTATCCATTTCTATACATTAATTTAAATGAATGTGTTGGTATTATTTTGACTTACTACAAATTCTCACTTAGTACTTTAATTTGTAATTATATTTTAGGATTAAAATAAGACTAGACAATTTATCTCTATTATTTAGAAGAAATGTTCCTGCATCCTTGGCACTCCAGCCAATACAGCCGATCTGTCAGTTTTTCAATAGTCAGCACACCAGAAGTTAAAGAACTGAACTGGGCTCCTGGGCTCTATTTCCAGTTTTGCCTATGACTCACAGAATAACCTTGGGAAAGTCATTTAACCTTCTGTGGCCAAGTTATCTTATCATGAAAAAGATACAGCAACACCTAACTCTCCTGGGTGCTATGCATGATATTCATATAGGAAGTCATTTTGAAGTTCTTTATATACACATAGTACTAATTACTATTTGAAATGTTACCCCAAAGTCAAGACACAACTCGAGGAATGTTGCCTTGACTTATACATCCATCATCTGAAAAGTTACATGGTTTTTCTAAGAAAAAAAATAGATTACTTTCTAAAATCCTTAAGTCAAACATATTACAATCAGCAACAAAATAATATATGATTAAACCAATACATTAAGCACACATACACCCTTTCTTGCTTTTATTTTGATTTTTAAGTCTACTTTTTGTTGTACAATTTCTCAATTGCAAGCATACTCATCATTTAGCAAACAGATTCTAAAGGTATTTTTTTAGTTTATCCTAAAAACAAACCACTGTTCTTTTATTCCACATTTACGGAAAAGTTACCATCTGTCAGAAAGAGTGCTAGAAGTAGAAGCCACATAGATGAGTGTGTCACACTCTGAACCAAAAAAGTGGAGAAAATAACTAATAAATACATATTATAATTTAGATATTATTTATTTAAAAAACACAACACACACACACACACACAAGGAATCCTCTTTGGACTTCTAAAGATGACTGGTAGTAGTATATGTACAAGTAGCTGAAAGCTTGCTGGATTTATTCTTATAAACACACGTGGAGTTTTAAAGAAATATTTTTTCCTAAGTAAATAAAGGACATTCCTATAACACATGTCTCTTTACTTAGTAAAAGCAAATGTTTCACATTAATTCTTTGAAGTATAGGGATGCTGCCCCACCTCCCCTCTTTCATAAGATTAAGGGTCTCTGCATAGTTTCCAGATTAACAGAGCAACTTTCCTCTATCTGTTTTGTCAAAGCTTTTAATCACATTTAAACCCTATGCCTGAAAATTGCCTCATCCTGGTGAAGGTTTCCTTTTTTAATCAAGTTTTCAACTGATTTCATTAAATAACTATATTCTAGTTAAGTTATTTTTTTTTGTAATTTATTTCTCTACTCCCTTTCTCTAAAATGCAAAGTGGAAATCATGTTGAATCTCCTTTGGGTACCAGGTCAAGTTGGCCAAAAAGCCAGTGGAATAGACCATTTTAGGCAAAGGGATACAACCAGTGAAAAGACAGGAAAAGGAGCAGTAACATTTCTTATGTTTGTCCCTGGGGCATGAGTGTGAGAAAAAAAAAAAGTCATAAAGAGGAAGATGGGAAATATAGTCAGGAGGACTGCAGTGGCAGACTTTAGGATGGCATGAATTACTACTTTTAATCCTCATACATCCTCTGGAAGATAAGGATAATTCCTTTAATTTTACAAGTGAAGAACATGTCACTCAGAAGATCAATCAAAGGCAAAATCCCACAGGTGCAGAGTAACAGATTGTAGACTTGGACCCAGATTCATCTCACTTCATGGTCTATTGTTTTTGTTTGTTTGTTTGTTTTGTATTGTATTGTTTTGGAGACAGAATCTTACTCTGTTGCCCAGGCTGGAGTGCAATGGCACAATCTCTGTTCATTGCAACCTGCGCCTCCCAGGCTCAAGCGATTCCCGTGCTTCAGCCTCTCTAGTAGCTGGGATTACAGGAGTGCACCACCATACCTGGCTAATTTTAACGTTTCCTTCCTTCCTTCCTTCCTTCCTTCCTTCCTTCCTTCCTTCCTTCCTTCCT
>NW_012109774.1:272870-282161 GCF_000951045.1 Mandrillus leucophaeus | reverse complement strand
CTTTCTTTCTTTCTTTCTTTCTTTCTTTCTTTCTTTCTTTCTTTCTTTCTTTCTTTCTTTCTTTCTTTCTTTCTTCACACTGGATTTCACCATGTTGGCCAGGCTGCTCTCAAACTCCTGGCCTCCAGTGATCCCCCCGCCTCAGCCTTCCAAAGTTCTGGAATTAAAGGCCCTTACACCCGGCCTCCAGCTCATGTGTTTACACCTTACCCCACCAAGCACTGAAGCTGCAATCAGGGCTCTTTTCCTCTCTCCAAAGCATTAAGGAAATTGTTTTGCTCAGGATCATTGGTATTTGATCCTTTTTTCACAGTAACAAACATAGGTTATGTGGACTGCTTTTAATAAACTTATTCTGCAAATACTTACCTTGTGCTAGAAGTGTTGATTAGTGTGCTCAATACAATGCTTATCCTAGTATCGAGAGAATACAACCAAACCGACCAAGCCTTGCAATCAAACCGATCTAATGTGAACACTATAGCATTGATGTGGACTGGCCACTGCAGAATACAGGAATAGGCTCAGGGTCTAAAATGTGTGCTTACATTGAATCTTTTCATAAAAACACAGTATTGTAGATAAGAAACATCAGAAAATTTACAAAACTTGGTTTGACCAGGTTGATTTTTTAAAAAAATCACAAGCTTTTTGTTAACTGAAAGATAAAAAAGAAAAAGAAAGAAAAAACAGAGACTGTATTCCAGTAGAGAAGTAAGTGTTTTGTTCACAGATATCCCATTACTCCTGAATTAGCACAAAATGGAAATCTGTTTGTGTGTGTGTATGTGTGTGTGTGTATACACACACATATATATACACACACATATATATACACACACACACATATATATATACACACACACATATATACACACACACACATATACACACACACACACACCCCTATATAGGTGGACAGTTTGTCCCATATAGTATAAAACTTTAGTGGCCATGTTCTTTAGAGACATATTACTTACCCCACTCACTGTTTCTCAATAATAATGTAGACAACCCGTTCCTTGCGAATAAAACTCTGATGTGATATCATTGAAAAGATAAATTCTTCTAACCTCTAAGCCAGTATTCTCATTGTCACATTTTAGTGATTTCAATGCAAAATTCTGAACATGGTACTTTAAATTCACAGCTAAATACACAAATTGAAATTTTTTTTAAAAAGTTACATTCTTAACTTCAAAATGTAACTTTCCTCCTTCCTTGGGTGTTTGCAATTATATACTATTTCTTGTTCTCTGCCTGCTTCTAAACTTCTAAGCAGAAGCAGGTCAGTGTTGAAAGGCAGTATGAAGAAATACCACATATAAAGGGGGAAGTGCAGTCTTGGTGTTTTTCGGTGCTCAGTTCTAAAATCTGGGATATGGTGTTTAGTGTCTCTGAGCCTGAGTCCCTTAGAACAAGACAGAACGATTTAAAGAAGTCACTGATAAGATATTTTTCCAAAGCCTAAGCTATGTTTTCATTACTTTTTCTGTGTGTAAGGAGGTGGGACTTTAGCTTTTCATCACTGGCATAGGTCACTCCAAAATGTGACATGCTGTCTCAAGGAAAATCTTTAAAAATAAATCGTATTATTGCACAAGTTACATTTTCAGCAACGTTTCTCAAATATACTTTCCCCAGATTTTCAAAAAGGCTGATAGTCCTGACAAGAAATGGAAACTTTGAAAATCCTGAACATGGTGTTGTGTGATTCTCCATCTGTCAAAAATGTTGATGCTGCTTAGAATATATAACCACCCAAATTCTGTGTAATTCAGAACACAATTTAGGATTCATTTTAAATTTTCTGATGGTCTCTACACTTATCTTTAACTATATTTGAATAATGAAGAACAGATTGGTTTGGTTCACATTCTTTGGTAAGCAAGGACATCACTCAATAACTATAGGTAGATACAAGATCAATTTGTCTGGCAAAGCAGCCAGTTAGAAAGATTTTGAAACCTGTAGACCAGCAGTCTCCAACCTTTTTGACACCAGGGACCAGTTTCATGAAAGGCAATTTTTCCACAGATGGCAGGCTAGGGTAGAGGAGGGGTGCGGTTTCATTAGGCATTGGATTCTCATAAGAAGCATGCAAGTTCCCTCACATGCGCGGTTCACAGTAGGTTTTGTCCTTCTATGAGAATCTAATGCAGCCGCTGATCTGACAGGACGAAGAGGTCAGGCAGTGATGCCAGCGATGGAGGGCGGTTGTAAATACAGATGAAGCTTTACTTACTAGCCCGCTACTCACCTCTTACTGTGCGGCCTGCTTCCTAAAAGACCGTGTGGGCCGGGGGTTGGGGACCGCTGTTATAAACAGTACTTTGAAAGGGGCAGAAAATAGGCAAAACGAAGCCAGGTATAATGTTAGGCTTGAAAAATCATTTTATCTACTTTGGTTTTGCTTGGAGTTAGTCTATATCATTGCTATAAGTATACTTTCTTTTAAGCAGAAATTCATTTGTGGTAGCTTGGCCATGTTCCATTGAATGCAGTATCTTTAGTACTAATAATAAATATTTAAATAACAATTTATAGTTTAGAAAATACTTTTTTAACTCTTTAATTTTATTTTTCTATAACTTTTTTTTTTCCTGGAAGAGACTATTAAAATTCACTTGATAGATATGAAAAATTGAGGCCAAGAAAATTCAGATGAGTAAACATCATAGAGCTAAGTGAAAAAAAAAAAAAAAAAAAAAAATTCTTCTGTGTAAACCAAACCTAATTCTTTTATTTCTTGTTATCTAGAAGTTGAAGAAAAATAAGTAATTAGTTCTTGATCAAATTACATTTGTTCTTTTGAAATTTTACTACCCAAATTTTAAAATATTTAAGTAACACTTTATGAGATTTCAGAGTTCTTCTCACATATACTACCTGACCTCGATCAGAATTTCGAAGAAAAAACATGAGCATGCTTCTAAATCAGCCCACAAACGGACTGCAGCTCTTTCACTTGTGCTCCCATCACCTGGTGAAGGGTGTAATTGCTATCACCATAAGCAAGCATTTATAATTTATTACATACTAATATAGGCTACATCCTATAAACTTATAATAGTTTATTTACACAGATTTTATAATTTATGATGCATTTTAATATACAGTACATTATCCTATTTTAACTCCATAATAAACTCAGAAGTAAAAAGGAAGGGCATTTTGGTCGCTATTTATATGAGGAAAATGAGGCCAAGATAAATAATGTGGTATTTTGAGAACATCATGTTAAAAATTTAAATTTAGTATTTTTCAAACTTGTTTTGGCTTACCACAAAACAGAACAAAACAAAACAAAAAAGATTTACTTTTACTCTTCTGACAGAAAATTAATATTGACAGAAATCTAAACTATTCCCAGATACATCTAAAACTGCAAAATATTAAGCTAGGAGAAAAATATGAAAAATGAATTAGACTAATAGATAATTCATATAGAACGAACAAACAAAAAATTAAGAATGCAAAATACAGAATTAAAAGAATCAGTTTACTGCCTTAACTTTTTACTGTAAAACTATTGCTACCTTTCATTGATTATTTAAATTGAGCAGATGACACTATAAAAAACAAACAGCTTCTAATTTTATAATATTCATATTAGTAATTGAATCCACTCAAAGTTTAACATTTATTGTTGATGCTCTATATGTCATCAAAAGGAAACTTTTTGATCGAAACTGGCTTGTGTTACATAAAATATTTACATATTTCTGATGCCTTCTTCCTTCTTAAAAAATCTACCCATAAAATTCTTCTTCAGAAGCCAGCTTCTACCTTTGTATTAAACTTTTATCTGGAAAGTTAAAGTTTTATAAGGTTTAAGATTATAAAATATTAAAATTAAGGTTGAATTTCTGATATGTTCAGTTAAAAAGTGAGCTGAGGTTTTCCTTTTTAAAAACCCTTACTCATTTCTTCATAAAGAGTATGAGAACTGAAATACATTGCACTTCAGGAATTCCCCTCAGGACAAGAGTGGATGACTGATTTCCCTTTTATGTGTCATAATTGGTATTCATTCTAAAAATCAGATAAAATAAATATTTATCTGGCCATTTTCTACATGGATTTTGATTACAATATTTTTTATGTCTGAGTTTAACTATGGTGATGCAAACTTCTGCTTCTACATTCTAAAAACATTTTAAATCACAATCAAAAGATAAGTGTCAACCTGGTCATTGCTACCTATCATAACAAAAATATAACATGTTTTTATGAGAGCAATTTTGCAGTATTATTTGTCATATAATTCTTAATACTTGAGTGACACTTTACCATTTTGTAAGTGTTTTTCTATGCATTAACTAATTTTGTGGTGATGATTATTATCCCTAGGAAATTAAATTGAATCTCATATTTTTCAGAGCTAATTGGAGCAGATAAGTACCTCTTTCTCTAACTTCACACTTAGAATTTTAAAAAGAAATTAGCATTACTGACTAGAAGGAGGTCATGTGGGCTCTAATGCCAGGTTTAGTTGGAATATAAAATGTGTCACTGGAAAAGATATTGGAAATGTCTAATTCGCATATTTCTACAAAAATAGATGTGTGTGGTGCCAAGTTAGATTATTCTACAAAATAATCATTAAGAAATGTTTTCACACAAAATTTTGAGAACTTGTAAATTATTCTTAAAATTGTATAATGTTGAAAATTTATGAAATTTTATTTAATCATAATTAGTAATATCATGTGTTTCCAATAACAAAAGCCTCACAGGATGACCATTTGATTACAATTCTTTTTCTGTGTATCCTTTGCACATGAAAATGAATGGCAGATGGTTACATCTATTATTGATAATTGCCTTCAGCTTATCAGGTTTTACTTGAAATTAGAGAAAATCTTAGTGTTTTTCTAGAGTTCTTTCTGCATAGTGTTCATATACTTTGTTTACTTTGGAAAAAACAATGCAGCACATAATTGATATTCACCATAAAAAAGTGCATGGATATTTCTTATTAAAAGACAAGCACTTTATCCAGACCATTCATGAATCAAATTTAATTCAATATAAAGAAGAAATGTCCAACATTGATATTGTCTAAAGGAGGTAGTGGGTTACATATGAATTGAAATGTTTAAATGTAAGTTTATGGGGCATGTGATAAAGCAGCTGCAGGAAAATTACTAAGACTAGATGTGTGGATGACACAATTATATTGTGGGTCATTTCAACCTGTGATTTATGATGCTATGTATCCTTACTGACATTAGAGAGTGTTTACCAATTTGTTGCACTAACTTTTCAGAGATGATGGTAGATTGCCAAGGAAATACTTGATATCTACATTTGTTTTGTTGTAGACTACAAGAAAACAATGCTAAACCGAGAACTGAAAATAAAGATTTTTTTTTCCCATCTTTGGCTTTATAGAAACCTTTTTTTCTTCATTTCTCAAACTCTATTAAAGTACATTGTATAAATTATTTTTATTCCTAAATATGAGAAATATTTTTAATATTTCAGAAACCTAGGTTTCCTAATATTTATCTTAGATCTTTAGTTTCTTAGCTGTGCAATAGGCCATTGAAGTTCAATCCAGTTCCAATCAGAATCCAAATTCCTGGTAAGCAGCACAACTTCTGATGCACAGAAACTGTTTGTTAATCAGAACCGGAATTCAAAATTAATGAAGCCACAATGGAAATATGAGTTAGGTCTCTTGTCAATGTAGTATATTTATTACCCTTTTAAGGAACAAATCATCCTACTAAACATGAAACATCAAGATAAAACCATTACCTTTGCCCTCTGTAAACTGATGAGACAGGAAAAAAAATTAAGTTATTTCTATCATTTCTCCAGTATTTGTGACAAGTGTTTGGAGCAGGTATATACCAAAGAAAGATGCATGCTTTTTGATAATAGCTAAACTATAAGAAAAAAAAACCCCTTATATCTATTATCTTCCAAATTTAGAAATCACTATCAAACTGAGGACTTCTTAGTTTTGAAGACACTACTTAAAATTTGATTTTAATAAAATGTCATATTTTAATATTAGTTAATTTTAAAAATCGTTTGAATAGCTAATTTTATGTGCCCTTATTTATTGATAAACTATTAAAATAAATTTTTAAAAAAACCTTTTTATTTCCTCTTAAAAGATAAAACAAATCTAACTCAGATTTTTTGTTCCCTCTAAAACGGGCTCTCCTTCTCTCTCCATCATATGCATATACATAGGCCTTAAGTTGATTTCAACATAATTAGGGGTAAGAAACACACCAATAAGTGCAAAGGACTGTTCTTGAATACAGAGAATATAAGAAGATAAATTACACATTTTGAATATTATCTTCTAAATAATTAATTATTTTATCCTTTACATTTACATCTATGATAAATCTATTGTGATATTCACAATTTCCATGATATGGACTCATGAAAAAATTCTTGAGTGGGAATAAACAGATAAGTACACAATTGCCGGACATCCAAACAAGGCAGAAAGTAATTGCTGCAATAAATTTACCAGACAAAAATTTGTTTATGCAGAAAAATAGACTGAAAACTTAGATTGAGGGAAAAATGAAAATGTTATGTATAAATGGTGAGATTTAAGTGTGGTCTTAAAAGAAATATACAGAATTTCAAAAAATATGATATAGGGTCAAGAAAACACAAAATATAGTAGATTTTATGAATAGAACATATAGAACAAATTATTTAACAGCAAGACTTTTACAGGAAATGTAACACTTAGATCTGAGGGAGTCTTAAATGGCCAATGAGTAACATAAAATATGAAAGATAAGTTAGGGCCAGATCTAGAGAGCATAATATGTGTTATTAAGGAATTTATTCTTAAGAACATAGGCAATGCGAGAGATGAACAGCTCTGTGAGGAAGTGAAAATAATATATGTGATTTAGAGACAACTCAAGAGACTTCTTGTCAATAGAATATTTTAGCAGAAAAAGAGTTTATTAAAGACAGAGAAATAAGGAAATTAATTATAATATTATTATGGAAGTCTATTTAAAACAATTGATCAAAGAAAAATCTAAAAAAACAGTCATAAGACATTTCTGCGATAAAAGCAATTAATCATGAATTTAGTATGAAGATAAAAGAAGGAGACTCAATAAATTATCTTCCAAGGTTTTCTGTCAAATATGGTTTTAGACTGTGTATTGGCTACTTGATTTCTATTGTTGTAAAACTCTACATAAGATTGCTGAATAATATGATCAGACCAATTGCCTACACTTGTTACACTTCCCTTGCAAGCTAGTTTTGGTGGACACAAGAAAGTCATACTATATTACAATTTCCCCAAGTAACAACCCTAACCTGCCTACTTCTTCTTATTGTCCAATAGGGAATGCGTCTATCTACTTACTTGGTGCTAAGTAGTCACAAAGGCATAAAGTCCCAGTTCTTCTCTCTGCTTCCTGACCCTGAATGTGACAGATTTTGTGTGGCCTTTGATGGCATTTTGTTCCTCTCATTTCTGGGAGAAATGTGAGTATCAAAAACATTCTTTTAATGGCATTAGCTCCTCTGTCACTTTGCTTAGTTACCTTTATAAATCAAGAAAAAGCCAGAGAAGAAACTTCCTTGACATTTACTATACATTAGACACTGTGCTAGTTACATAGATTGTCTCATTTTCATTTGGTGATAATGCTAAGAGACAGTAATAAAATAGGTATTATTATCTAAATTTTGTGTAGGGAAAATTATAAGAGATATCTATCTTGGTAAATTTTAAATAATACAAATCGAATTTTCACAGGTTAAATAAGCTCATCTCTGTTTTGGACTTTAATGTGATGTAAGTGTCCAGTATACACACTATTATATTTCTAGAGGTTTGTCAGTTATTTCTGTGAGATTCATCCTCTGCATGTAGCAGTAGTTAAGTTTTTATTGCATTATAGTAGCCCAACGGACATATATGTAACATTGATTTTATTCATTCTATTGTTAATGGATATTTGTTTCCAGTTTAAATTATCACAAATAATATTGTCATGAACATTCTTTTTTATGTGTTTGGGTCCACAAGTACTAGTGATCAACCCCCAAGTGACATAAATATGTAACCTTTCAGACAGAGAATTTAGAAGAGCTATTTAGATAAAGCCAAACAAAATTCAAGATAACCCAGAGAAGGAATTCAGAATCCTATCAGATAAATTTAAAAATTTACTGCAATATTTAAAAAAAAATCAAACAGAAACTCTGGAACTGAAAAATTCAAATGAAAAACTGAAGAATGCATCAGAGTCTCTTAACAGTAAAATTGTAAGCATAAGAGAAAATTAGTGAGCTTGTAGACAAGTTATTTTAATATATAGTCAGAGGAGACAAAAGAAAAAAATAATGAAAAAAGGAAACATATCTGAAAGAACTAAAACATAACCTCAAAAGGGCAAATCTAAGTTATTGCCCTTAGGGAGGAGATAGAGACATAAATTGGGGTTAAAAATTTTATTCAAAGAGGTAATAACAGAAATCTTTCCAAACCTTGAGAAAGATACCAGTATTAAACAACAAGAAAGTTATAGGATATCAAACAGACTTAACCCAAAGAAATTATCTCAAGACATTTATTAATCACACTCCCAAAGGTCAAAGATAAAGAAAGGGTCATAAAATCAGCAAAAGGAAAGAAACATAAAAAGGAGCTGCAATACATCTGACAGCAGACTTATCAGTGAGAACACCACATTCTAGAAGAGGTCAATATGTCAAATGACACATTTTGATGTGCTGAAGGAAAAAATATTTTATCCTTAAAAAAGTATATTCAACAAAAATTTCCTTCAAACATTAAGAAAAAACAAGGACTTTTCCAGACAAATAAAAACTGAGGGATTTCAACATCAGATTAGCCTATAAGAAATGCTAAATGAGTTCTTCGATTTGGAAAAAAAAAAAAAAAAAAAAAAAGATGTTAACAAGCAAAAGGAAACCCTCAGAAAAAACAAAAGTCAATGGTAACAGTAAATACACAAATACAAAACATTGTAACATTAAGACTGCTTTGTGTTAACTAGTAATATCTTGAGTAGGTAGGGTAAAAGACAAACCTATAAAATAATGATTCAACAAGTTTTTAAGACATAGATAGAGTAATAAGACATAAATGGAAACAACAAAATTTAAAAAGTGGTGAGTATGTAGTAAAAGTGTAGAGTTTTTAACAGTTTTCTCTTTGTTAATTGGTTTGTTTCCACAATGAGAGTTGTCATCTGTTTAAAATAATGGAGTATAGGATTTTGTTGGCAAGTCACATTGTAACCTCAAATAAAAAAA
>NW_012109774.1:191592-272820 GCF_000951045.1 Mandrillus leucophaeus | reverse complement strand
GAAAACAGAGCCTTGTAGCCAATAACGTACTAGCCCAGGTGATCAGGTTTCAATACAAAAGCACTCATCTTACGAATATTCAAGAAAATGTCAACTTTGTGGACAGGAGCAAACAAGCCATATTTGGGTTGACACTGAAAATACCTTTAGAAAAAAAAAAAAAAAAAAAAAAAAAAAAACTTAATCACATATGCATAAAAAAAATGAAAAGCAACAAATTAAATCATACTACCAGATAAAAATCACTTTCAGAAAACGGAAGACAGAAAGCGCGGGGGTGCGGGGGGGTGGGGGGAAGACCACAAAACAAACAGAAAACAAATAACAGAACAAAATAACACTAGTAAGTCCTTACTTATCAATAATAACATTAAATATAAATGAACTGAATTCCAATCAAAAGACATGCTGTGGCTAAATGGATAAAAAACAGAGAAACAAACATACAAAACTAGAACCAATATTCTGCTATCTACAATAAATATACTTCACCTATAAAGATACACGCAGACTGAAAATAAAGCAATGGAAAAAAGATATCCCATGGAAATGGAAACCCAGAAAAAGACCAGGAGTAAAATACAAGACAAAAGTGGTACAAGGAGACAAAGAAGTTCATTATAAATGATGAAGGGTTCATTTCAGGAAAAGGAAATAACAATTGTAAATATATACGCACTGAATACTGGGACACCCAGATAAATAAACAAATATTATTAGACGAAAATAAAGAGACAGACCCCAATATAAGAATAGCCGGCGACTTCAACATCCCACTTTCAGCATGGGAAAGACCATCAGGAAAGAAAATCAACAAAGAAACATCAAACTTAATCTGCATTATAGACCAAATGGAACTAATATATATTTGCAAAGTATTTCATTCAATGGCTGCAGAATACACATTCTTTTCCTCAGTACATGAATCATTCTCAAAGGTAGACCATACGACTAGTCACAAAACAAGTCTTAAAACATTTAAAAATTGAAACTCTATCAAATATTTTCTCTGACCTCAACAGAATAAAATAAGAAATCAGTAACAAAAGGTACTTTGGAAACTGTACAAACACATGGAAATTAAACAATATGCTCCTGAATGACCAACAGGTTAATGAGGAAATTGAGAGAGACATGTTTTAAATTTCATGAAACAAAGGAAAATGGAAACACAACATACAAAAAACTGTGACAACTAACAAAGCCAGTCCTAAGAGGAAATTTTATTTTAATAAACAACTGCATTTAAAAGGAAAAAAAAAAGCTTAACAACTTATCAATTCATTTTAAAGAACTAGAAAATCAGGAGCAAACCAAAACCAAAATTAGTAGAGGAAAATAAATAATATCAGCACAGAAATAAATAAAATTGTAACAAACAAATCAAAAAATTGAAAAGCTGGTTGTATGAAAAGACAAACTAAATCAACAAACCTTTAGTCATGTTAAAAAAAAAGGGGGGGGGAAGGCTCAAATAAATAAAATTAGAGATAAAAAAGGAGACATTATGACTGATACTGCAGAAAGCAAATGATCATTAGAGACTGATGAGAGTGACTATATGCCAATAACTTTGAACACATAGAAGTAATGAATAAATTTCTAGACACATACAACTTACCAAGATTGAACCATGAAGGAATCCACAGCTTCAACAGACCATTAACATGTATTGAGATTTGGGCTGTAATACAATATTTCCCAGCAAATGAAAGCCTAGAACCTTATAGCTTCACTGCTGATTTCTATGAAACCTTTAAATAATTAATATTAATTCTACTCAAATAATTCCAAAAACTATATGGGGGGAATACTTCCAAACTCATTATATGAGGCCACAATGCCCTGATACCATAAACCAACAAAGACTCATAAAAAAGAAAGGAAGGAAGGAAGGAAGGAAGGAAGGAAGGAAGGAAGGAAGGAAGGAAGGGAAAAGAAAAGAAAAGAAAAGAAAAGAAAAGAAAAGAAAGAAAAACAAAGAAAAGAAAAGGCCAATATCTCTGATGAATATTGATGCAAAAATCCTTAATAAATTATGAGAAAACCAAGTTTGACACCACATTAAAATGAGCATTCACTATGACCAACTAAGATTTATCCCAACATGTACAAATCAATCAATGTGATACATCATATCAACAGAATAAAGGACAAAAAACATATGATAATTTCAATTGATGCTGACAACGCATTTGATAAAATTCATATTCCTTCATGAAAAAAAAAACATTTAAAAAACAGAATATAGAAGGAACATGCCTCGACACAGTCATATATGACAGTCCCACAGCTAGTATCATACTGAATGCAGAAAAGATGAAAGTCTTTCCTCTAAGATCTGGAACAAGACAATGATGCCAACTTTCATGACTGTTATTCAACATGATATTAGAAGTGCTCTCTAGAGCAATCAGACAATAAAGAATATGCAAATTAGAAAGGAAGAAATCAAATTATCCTTGTTTGCAAATAATATGATTTTATACTTGTAAAAACCTAAAGCTTCCAACAAAAAAGAGCTATTATAATTGATAAATTCAGTGAAGTTGTAGGATACAAAATCAGCATACAGAAATCATTAGCATTTCTGTATGCCAAGAGTGAACAATCTGAAAAAGGAATGAAAATAGTAATCCCACATATAGTAGTCACAAATGCAATACTTATGAATAAACTTAACCAAAGAAGTGGAAGATGTCTATAATGAAAAGTATAGAGTAGACTATTGATTAAAGAAATTGAGGACATACAATATGGAAAAATATTGTATGTCCATGGATTGGAATAATTAATATTTTTAAAATGTACTATAGAAGCAATCTTTAGATTCAACATGATTCCTATAAAATACCAATGATATTCTTCACAGAAACAGAAAAAAAAATCCTAAAATTTTTATGGAACCATAAAATAGCCAGAATAGCTAAAGCTATCTTAAGCAAAAATAATAAAACTGGAAGAATCACATTATCTGATTTCAAATTATACTACAGAGCTATAGTAACCAAAACAATACAGTATTGTCATAAAAACAGACACATAGACCAATGGGACAGAATAGAGAACCCAGAAACAAATCCATATGTCTACAGTGAGCTCCTTTTCATCAAAGGTGCCAATAATATACATTGGGAAGAAGACAGTCTCTTCAATAAATGGTGATAGGAAAACTGGATATTCATGTGCAGAATAATAAAACTAGACTCTTATATCTCACTATATATTAAAATAAAATAAAAATGGATTAAATACTAAAACCTCAAACTATGAAACTACTACAAGAAAACACTGGGGAAAATCTCCAGGACATTGTAGTGGACAAACATTTCTCTTTTTTTTATTTTTTTATTTTTTTTTCTGCGATGGAGTCTCACTCTGTCAGCCAGGCTGGAGTGCAGTGGCACGGCTTACTGCAACCTCTGCCTACTGGGTTCAAACAATTGCCCTGGCTCAGACTACCAAGTAGCTGGGATTACAGGCACGCATCGCCATGCCCAGCTAATCGTTTTTCTTTTTTTTTTTTCGTTTGTTGTTGTTCTTTAATTTTTAGTAGAGAGGGGTTTTGATCACGTTGGGCAGGCTGTTCTCAAACTCCTGACCTCAAGTGATCCACCTGCCTTGGCCTCCCAAACCGCTGAGATTATGAGTGTGAGCCACTGCGCCTGGCTGGGCAAATGTTTCATGAGTAATACCTCATAAGCACAGGAAATTGAAGCAAAAGTGGAGAAATGGGATCATATCGAGTTAAAATGTTTTTGCACAGCAAAGGAAACAATCTACAAAATTAAGACACAACCCACAGAATGGAAGAAAATATTTGTAAATTATCCATATTAGTCCATTCTCTTATTGCTATAAATAACTACCTGAGACTGGGTAACCCATAAAGAATAGAAGTTTAGTTGACTCACAGTTCCACAGGCTGTACAGGAAGCATGGCTGAGAAGGCCTCGGGAAACTTACAATCATGGCAGATGGCAGAGGAAGTAGGCAAGTCTTACATGGAGGACTTGAGACTTAAAAGGAGGAAGAGAGAGCAGCAGGAGGTGCTACACCTTTTAAACAGCTAGATCTCATGAGAATTCACTCACTGTCATGGGAACGGCAAGGGAGAAATCCACCCCCATAAGCCAATCACATCCCACCAGGGCCCTCCTCCAATATTGGGAATGATAATTCAGCATAAGATTTGGACAGGGACACAAATCCAAACCATATCACTGTCCATCAGATAAAGGATTAACAAGACAGAGAATATATAAGGAATGCAGAAAACTCAATAGGAAAAATCTAATAATTTGATCAAATATGGGCAAAAGATCTGAATACACATTTTACAAAAGAAGATATACAAATGAAAACAGGTGTATGAAAAGGTGCTTAACATCATTAATCATAAGAGAAATAATGAGACATCATCTCTCCCCTGTTAAAATGGCTTTTATCCAAAATACAGGCAATAACAAATGCTGGTGAGAATGTGCAGAAAGAGGAACCATTGTACACTGTTGTTGGGATTGTAAATTAGTACAATCACTATGGAGAACAGTAGGCAGGTTCTGCAAAAACCTAAAAGTAGAACTAGCATATGATCTAGCAATCTCACTGCCAGATACGTACCAAAATGGAAGAAAATCAGTATTTCAAAGACACATCTGCCCTCCCATATTTATTGCTACACTATTTACAATAGAAAAAATTTGGAAGCAAAACCTATTTGTCAACAGACAAATAAACAAAAAACAAAACAAAACAAAAAACCCTAATGTGGTATAATAGGCCAGGTGCAGTGGCTCACACCTGTAATCCAAGCACTTTGGGAGGCTGAGGCAGGTGGATCACTTGAGGTTAGGACTTCGAGACCAGCCTGGCCAACATGGTGAAACCCCATTTTGACTAAAAATATAAAAAGTTAGTTGGACATGGTGGTGCACACCTGTAATCCCAGCTACTTGGGAGGCTGAGGCAAAAGAATCACTTGAATCTGGGAGGTAGAAGTTGCAGTGAGCCGAGATGGCATCCTTGCACTCCAGTCTGGGCAACAAGAGTGAAACTTCGTCTGAAAAGAAAAAAAAAAATGTGGTATACATAAACAATAGAGTTCTCTTCAGCTTTAAAAAAGAACGGGATCCTGTCACTGGTTACAACAAGCATGGAACTGAGGGACACTATATTAACAGAAATATGCCAGGCACACAAAGACTAAGTTCAGATGTTCTCACTCATTTGTGGGAGCTAAAATTAAAACAATTGATCTCAGGGAGATAGAGAATAGAATGAGGGTACCATAGGCTGGGAAGGGTCATTGAGGGAGGGAGAAGAGGATGGTTATCTCCATCCCCATCTCTATGGTATATTCTCTGCTTACTTAATGTGTTAATCAAATTTTCTGTTAGTAATCATCACAATTTACGGTGTTGAATTCCCGCACATCTTTTGTTAGATTGATTATCATTTAATCTACTGGAATTTGTCTTAGAATGTAGCTACGCAGGAGTCATAATTAAAAGCCTTGGGTTTTGTCCTTACTCCCTTCTCCTTGTCAGTCCTGAATTCCGTTTTTTTTTTGTTTTTGTTTTTTTTTCTGACTAGTAACATGAGGTTTCTAAAATTTTCTTTTATTTTTGGTTTAAGTGGCTTTTTATTGCTTTATTGGAGTCACTTCCAATACATAAACTGTATATTAATCAGCAATTCCCTTAAGTTAGTAAGTGTGGGCAGCATATTAGTCTCAATCTCCTTATTTCCCTTTATCCAAGGACTTGGATCCTCAAGTCGTGCCTGAGTTAGTAGCCCTAAGTCTGACATTCTCTTCACTGTGAGGCTGCCATACTCCAATTTGTAGCTTTTTGCTTAGAGTCCATTCCCCACCCTGTGAATTGGCAAAGGAATTGAGAGTAAAAAGTAGCAGCGAATATGAAGGCTTATCTCAATTCCCTTCTCTCCACTCCAGGTTCTTGCATTTTCAAATTCCTTGCTATCATGGTTTCTCTTTTAGTTTGCGTGTTTGTTTATTTTTGGCTTACCTTTTTTTATCTTTTATGTTTAGTTGATACATAATCATTGTACGTATTTATAGGCTAGAGAGTGATGTTTTGATACATGTATACAACATGTAATGATAAAATCAGGGTAATCAGCATATATATGACCTCAAACATTTTTCACTTCTTCATGTTATGAACATTCAAGATCTTCTTTTCTAGGCTTTTGAAAATGTACAATAAAGTAAAGTTAGCCATATTCACCCTGCAGTGCTGAAGAACACCAGAATTCATTCCTCCTGTCTGGTTGTAATTTTGTATTCCTTGACCAGCCTCTCCCCATCTTCCTGTCTCCGTTACCTTTCCCATCTGCTAGGTATCTGATTCCAGCTACTACAATACAATCGGAAGCATAAATCTTGTGTTTTTTGAAACGTAACAAATTTGAATGGCAGCAGAAAATTCATATGAAATTACCTATCTTGAGCTCATGAGAAATTTTGAGATAATTATGAACAATTTATATTTGAGATTTATTTATCTGTATTTACCAGTATCTGTATTTACATCCAAACTATTGGATAATTTAGATGAGAAAGTGAAATGATGATTCTCTAAGTATATTTGAATAACATGCAACCTATTAAGTAAATTATTTATGGTGCAAAAATATTTGAACTAGAAATGTAGATAAAAACTTCTCACCACAAGGTATACAACTTATTTTCTGCCATTCTATTTAAATAAAACTTCAAATGTTCACATAGAATTCAGGCATAGTACATGTACACCTGCACATTCTGCACATGTTCCCAGAGCTTAAGGTATAATAAAAAATAATAATTAGCTCACAATAAAAAGTGGATACTCAATAAGCTGTGTATAAATTAATAAATTGATGAGTGAGTAAGTGTCGTATCTGTCCATGCCTATTTAACCAGACTTTTACCTGCTTAGTTATCATTCTTGTTTCTTAATGGATTAAACTTGCCTCTGTGGACAAGCATACTGTTTTTATCAGTTTCAATAATTTCATTCCAATTCATGTCTGTGTAACAAAATTATATTTTAGTTACATGAACATAGTTAACATTAGTTAGAAAAGAGAAAAAGTGAAAAATTAAATGTATTTGCCTTTTCAGTTACTTTTGTTCATGTTCAAAGTTATGTGAAACTTTCCTCGATTTTTTATTTACCATAATTAAGAATTTTATTTTCTCATCTAAAGTTTCTTTTTCACTTAACCTTTCCCATTCACATCATAGTTGCCTCCATGAAATCTTAGGACTGTCAAATTTGGCCACAGATTCTGACTTTTCATAATTGCAATTCAGATTCCCCTGAACAGAACCCAGGTTTAATTCCACAGTGATTCCAAACCTTTTACCTAAAACTCTAAGCATCCAAATCCAGCTCTCATTACTTTTCTAAGTAGACTATGCTAGGTGGGACGCATAAGGCCCTTAAGAGATACAAGTGTTTTCCATGTTCCAAAACTGTCTTTTTTCTAAGAGTGATTTTATTTCAGGGAGCCACTCCACAGACTGCATGAATAACAAGTGCATAATTTTTACATTCATGAAGTATAAATCTTAGGTTCTTTATAAAAACTGCAATCACAGCTTTTATAGATTTTAACACTTACTAAAACTTTATTGGCACCATCACATGGCTTCTGACTTGATCACTAGAACTGTGTATAATAGTGTTTACATTGTTAATTTCACTCATACTCTAATATGCCATGTCATTTTGTTATTTAAAATTATAATAAACATAATGATAATTTTCTATTTCCACTCACTTAATATTATCCTATATCAGAAACCTCAATATAAGTAAAATATGATTGCAACATTTCTGATTTTACAATGTGGTAAACTCACGTTTTGACTCCAAGGAAATCCAAGAAAGAAAGAAAAAATATCAGGATAATACTGAATTTATTACAATATTTTTTTAAAATGCATTTGAAAATGTTTAGTATTTCATTGGTGATAATACATTGTTTACAAGCTACTGCACAATGGACTGTAATTGCTTAGCTGTATTTGAACCATGCTGCTTTGGAAAATAAATTTGGAAAATATCAAGTTTTTCCTTACATTATATCTATAGGTGGGTTTATATGACTGGATGCTTTCTTTTTCTTCCTAGGGTTTAAGTCATTTTTACACTCTGCAGGGCTAATTCAAAATTACCCAAAACATCAAAATTATACAATGTTGTTTTCATCAGATAAACACCCACTGAAATATAGGTTATAGAAAATACTTATCCTCAGAATTGATTATCAAGCTTTAGTTAGAGGACAGATTAATGAACACAGAGACAGGCTGAACAAATCAATAATTATCTATGGGGACTAATTAACCAGCACGGAAACAGAATGAACAAAACAACAAGTATTTATTTCAGCCAGATACAACAATAATTAAAAAAAAAAAAACACTTGCTATATTTCTTGGATAAAAAGATTAATAAGACAGCATTTGCCCTCAGGGGTTGCAATGTCTTCTAGAAATATAATCTCAGCCAAAACACACACATTTTAAAAAATGGGTTAAATTTCACAAATGTAAGTGTGAACAGGGAAATCAATAAAGATATTGTGTACTTACCTCACCATAATATAGTAAGTTGGGGATGCGGTGAAATGACCTTTTCAGAAGCTAATATTAAATAAATACAAATTATGTAGTATGTTCTATGTTAACATTTACAGAGTTGTTATAACTTGTCATTCAAAAGTTGCTACTTCATGTTAGCTCAGTCACCTATTGTGACAAATCTCATTGTCATGGTAGTAATGTTTCATATTTTCAATTTTTTGATTAATATTCACTTAACTATAAACTTCACAAGGTAAGTGACTACTGCATACCATTGTACTTATAGTGCCTAACACAGTATCTGGTACAATACATATATTCTGAAAAATATAGAAATACAATAAATAATTAACTTTGCCACCTGCTAATGCTAATATGACACAGATTTGCCTGGTCACCCACGACTAAGGACTAAGGCAGTGTGAGAGAAACTGACTACTAGAAAATGTCTCCTTGACACTGTTGCCTGGGCACTAAGTCTACAGTTTGACAAATTTTAACTGAAGTGTACATGTATGAAACCACCACCCCATCTTACATTTTATTTCTATCATCTTTGAAAGTTTCTTTGAACCCCTTTGCAGTCGACCCTCCTTCAAATTATTATTTAATTATAGTAATAAAGAGTGCATTTACAAGAATAATTCAGGGTTTTAAAGGATAGGGAGGGTGATTTTGGCAAGTATATAGGTCATAATCATATCATCCTGACTTGATATTCTAACCCTGTTTATTTCAAACAGGGTCACCAGGAACCAGAGCCACCAGGAGCCACCAGGAACAGTGATACTTGAATATTGGCCTACCCACTGTTTTTCCTCCAGTGATTCTTTTGTGACTGTAAAAAATAATAAAAATATTTTAACTATGCTGCATATATCACCAAAGGCCAAATAAAATATTATGTAAGTTACTAAAAATTGGCCATACTTTTGTTTATAGGATTTCATATCCCTGGGTGACTGAGGGTCAAGCACCTTGCCAATAGGAGATGACAATGGTATCATGGCCAGCTCCAGATTCTTAGTCAAATCACTCTAGATCATGGCATGCTAACCAATTCTCCTACACCTTGAGACATATTAGGGAAAGTACAATAGAGTGGAGAGATATGGAAAGCATCTGATTAACAGCAGGAGGCTGAATGATGAGGTGTTTACCTATTCTTAACACAATAAGTGACAAGAAAATAGCCATTCTTTCATGTAACTTCATCTTTTATTAACACTGGAAAAGACATCTTGCAGCAGGAACTACCATTTAAAACAAATTTTTTAAGGACAGCAGAAAATTTTAGGGAACAAAACATTTCCCTTTGGATTTTATTTTGTTAGTATATGTGCTTGGAGACAACAAACTGTAAAGAGGAGTAATGTAAATCTGTCCAAACCAGAACATTTACAGATTTGGTTTAATGCCCAAAACAGTGTCTTTGTTCAATGACACCTGAACACCAGTTCATGTAAAGGCTTAGCAGGTGGATTAGCAGATGGTAGTCAGAATTCCCAGGTTTACCACTAATATTCATTGCTTCATCAAAACCAAGATAAAGCAAAAACTATTTAAAATAGAAGGCTAAGCATATATCAAGTCCTATTATGTAGAATAGTGAGCTAAATTTTGCATTCTACAGTGATTATCTGGGGGAAATGAAGGCATTAACTAAAGACATTGATAAATATTTCTATCAATTTGCTCAGACAAAAATGTTTTTAAACTACAGACTATAGCATAATTACTCAAAATAAACAGTAATTAACCGAACTAAATCAAGCAACACAAGGGTTTGCAAATTTGCCCTGTGGTTTACCAGCTGTGCTTTTTACTGTCTGCACTGTGAATTTACACTCATGCTTCGAGTTCTCAAGAGGTGGTAGAAAATTGAAGTGTGTTTTAGAAGCATATTAAGCAAGGTTAAAATTACTGATTTAGTCTGTCTAAATCATCTAGCAATGAGAGATTTACTTCTTTAAAAATCAGTATGAAGCAAGTTTAACAAGCCTTTACTGAACAACCTGCTATACGCTGAAAGCTGTGTGAAACCTAGAGATAGGAACTTAAGTAAGACATGTAGAGTGCAAATAGAACAAAAATAGAGACAGAATAAAAATTTTGCCGAGTGATTTATGTACAGGTCAATGAGTTATGACATCAGAGAAATGAGCAGAATTCCTCTTCTGTGCTATATTAAACATTGCTTTGGGAATCAGAAACTCTGTTTCCTACCTCCATTTGGCCATGGATTCATAATCCTTCCTCAGTAGTGAGAAATGTTGATTCCAGAGACTGATAATGCTGGGAGAATTTTCTCTTATTTGATTCATCTTATCATTAGAAACTGGCCTTACCAATCCTGTTGCCAAGAGTCCTTGGAAATGTCAAAGCTGGAATTATAATGGGTAATTTGCCGGCACATTATGGCCTAAGATAAACTCAGGATTTTATTTATAACCACAATCCATCCATGTTTTACTTCTGATGAAAGTGGTCAAATTTTATCATAAGAGAATGAAAAAATATCATTTTATATAACAGCTCTAAAATAATAATCTATTTGCCTATCTAGACATGTTCACTTATTTGTAGAGTTGTGTTATTTTATGATTTCGGGAGCATAGTCTTTAGTGTTTTAAGTATAAAATAATATTTATCAAGCACTTCGTAAGCTCTAGGCACTCACTAAGGCCTTTGGGGAATAACATTAAGAGAATCAAGTCCTGTACTCTAGTTTCTCCAAGATTCAGCTTTATAAATGGTTCAGCTTGACAAACCTCTTATTACATGATCATTCAAACAGTTACTGAACAAGTATCCAATGTCAAACTAAAACACACTAATAAAAACTGATAAAACATGTCCCAGCATTTACAAATTATACTTTGGAAAGAAAAAGGTAACATGTAAAAGCACCCTCCTACTCATTGTTTATTGTATGTAAATACATTGAACTAATAGCATTATTTCATTTAATTTTCACAACACCCTGTGAGATAGGTACTATTTTTTACTATTGCTATACTATTTTTATTTTATATTTATATCTATTTTTTAGGTAGCATATTAATGATATGTGAAGGGGAAAGAATTGCCAAATGTCACACAGCCATTAAGGGTTACATAGGGACTTGGACCTTGCATGGGGAAAGCCAGTGGAGAATGAAGGGTAAGCATGACATGCAGATGATCTTATGCCCAGGCTGTGGTTTAAATATGACAGATCATTCAAATGGAATTTCTTTGGCCAGGACGGATAAAAGGGCAGGCAGTCTTAGTACAGGGGCTCAGATGACATATTTCTACAACAACAACAACTAAAAGGTTCTTGATGTAGCTTTGAATTCCGTATCTCTTTGAAAGAATCTCAAATAAACAATCAATGAGACTTTCTAAGATCTGCTGGAATCCAGAACTGGCATTGAGATAAGTGAGAGCCACCATCTTTTCCTGTTTCCTCCACCATAACCATTATTCCATCATAACCATTGCTCCAATAATATGACAACCAGTGGAGCAAAATTTTACTCAAACATAGAAGGATATATTGAAGAACTGGGAAGCTACAATTATCACCTCACAAAGTCTAGTAAGAAGGAAAATTCCAGAAATATTGGCAAGTCTACAGTATACACTGTTTCTTTTCAAATGTTTATTTGATTATGGTAAATAACATGTTGTTCACTAAGGTTTTAGTATAAGAAAAAAAAGAGAAAAAAAAAATGGGCCTGGCGCAGTGGCTCACGCCTGTAATCCCAGCAATTTAGGAGGCCAAGGCAGGCAGATCAAGAGATCAGGAGATCGAGACCATCCTGGCTAACATGGTGAAACTCCGTCTCAACTAAAAATACAAAACATTAGCCGGGCGTGGTGGCGGGTGCCTGTAGTCCCAGCTATTCGGGAGGCTGAGGCAGGAGAATGGCTTGAACCCAGGAGTCGGACCTTGCAGTAAGCCAAGATCGTACTACTGAACTCCAGCCTGGGCAATAGTGAAAGACACTGTCTCAGAAAAAAAAAAAAAAAAAAAAAAAAAAAAAGATTTTAAAAATTATATTTACAGCAACATTAATTAATACATTATGATTTTATTAGGACCTATATACAATGTATTGGATACATTAAATTACTTATTTCTTATACAGTGGCACATATTTGAGTTTCAGACCCCAAGTTAAGTTTCACAAATGTTACCTCAGCTACAATGAACTTCCAATATTATATTTCTAGTAATTTTATACAGTGGGTATGCACATGCTACAGTGTGTAAAAATGTGCCTATTTTGTGAGTGGAAATACAGCTGTTTCTGTTTATCTCTAAAAATCTAAATCGCTTGTGGCTTTATGTAAATTCTGGTAAGTTAGTTTAGTGACAAATTAATGTAAATAATTTAATAGATTATCTTGTTTGCTAATACTATCAGTTTTTCCTCCATGTAAAAATAACAAACAGGCAGTTTAAAATTTAAGAACTTAGCTTATGAGTGAAAACTGTCTTAGGGGCTCAGTCTTGTGGGGTGGGAGGAGTCACACTTCCCTGAGTTTTACCTCCAGGAGCCCTACAAAGTTCTTACTGTGAAGATCTGAGGAAAAAGCCTTCTTGCTTCTGGCAGAGAAAGAAGAAAAAAATCACTATATCAAAATACCTTAGGAACACTCTGTTCTCCTTAACAAGGCCTGACCTCAAGGCAAACTATTAACCTATTTTGCCAGAACTAACCTATTGAGATTTTATCAAAATATAACTGATGTGAAGGAAGTGAAAAATACTCAGCTCTGGCTCACTAAAAGACTGAGACCTAGCCATAAGACTCTAGAAAGCTCCCACAACCCCCATACGCTACCATCACACAATAGTGGTCCTGTATAATAAAAAGGAGATTACAGCTAACAAACACTGAAAGCCTTTGACACTATTTAAGTAGGTTTTAGGAACACCCAAAGATAACAGGTCAGACAAAAACAGGGACACCAGAAGGAGTCTTAGCTTGTGAAACCACAGCTGCAGCAAATAGTAAACACATATTAACTCCTAGCAAGAGAAACATAAAGCCTCAGTTTCTTTTAACTGATAAATCATGTGTGGCTTTTAACAAAAAATTAGAAGGCATGCTAAACAGGCAAAAACAAACAACCGAAACCACAAAGGGACAAAGTAAGCATCATAACCAGACTCAGATACGGCAGAGAATTCAGAATTATAAAACTAAGAATTTAAAAAGATTAAGTGGTAACAACTGACAACATGCAAGAGCAGATGGATAATATAAACACAGTGAGGGGAACTCTAAGAAAGAATGAAAGAAATGCTAGAAATGAAGAACTCTGTAAAAGAAATGAAGAATTCCTTTAATAGCCTCATCGGAAGACTGAACAAAACCAAGGAAATAATCAGCAAGCCTGAAGATATGTTGATATAATCTTCCAGACTAAAATGAAAAGATTAAAAAAATATAAAGTCCAAAGCTGTGGGACAATTATAAAAGATGTCGCATACGTACAGTGGAAATACATGGAGAAGAATGAGAGAAAGAAACAGAAGAGGTCGGGCACAGTGGCTCATGCCTGTAATCCTAGCACTTTGGGAGGCCGAGGCGGGTGGATCACGAGGTCAGGAGATCGAGACCATCTTGATTAACATGGTGAAACCCCGTCTCTACTAAAAATACAAAAAAATCAGCTGGGCGTGGTGGCGGGCACCTGTAGTCCCAGCTACTTGGGAGGCTGAGGCAGGAGACGCGTGAACCCGGGAGGCGGAGCTTGCAGTGAGCCGAGATGGTGCCACAACCCTCCAGCCTGGGCTACAGAGTGAGACTCCATGTCAAAAAAAAAAAAAAAAAAAAAAAAAAGCAGCAGAAGGAATAATTGTAGTAATAATTACTGAGAATTTTCTAAAGTTGATGGCAGACACCAAACCACAGATTCAGGAATGTACGAGAAAAGCAAATAGGATAAATATCCCAAGATTCTTTACCTAGGCATATCATTCATAATAAAACTTCGGAAAATCAAGGAGGAAGAGGACATACTGGGAGAAGCCAGGAAGAAGGGGGAAGCATTTATCTATGGAAGAACAAAGATAAGAATTACATTGAACCTTCAATCACAAATCATGCAGGCAAAAAGAGAGCGGAGCAAAATATTCAAAATGTTAAAAGAAAGAAAGAAAAATCCACCAATGCAGAATTTCATGCCTAGAGAAATTATCCTTCAAACATTAAGGAAAAATAAAGAAATTCTCAGGCAAACAAAAATAGAAAGAATTTGTTGCTAGTAGGTCTACCTCATAAGAATGTTAAAGAAGTTATTCAGAATAAAGAAAAATAATATACATCATAAATTCAGGCCTACATAAAGAAAGGAAGAATGTGGGAGAAGAAATAAAAGTTAAATAGAAACTATTAATAACAGCAACACTGTATTTGTTGGTTCTAGCTCATGGATAAGCTAACTAACTGATAGTGATGTTATAAGTAATGGGAGAAAGGAAATGAGAAGGTGCTTGTACCTGTGAAGCAGTACAGTGTTATTGCAATGGGGACTTGAATTACTTGTAAATGTAAATTGCAAAATCTAGGGCAACCATTTCTTTTTTAAGAACTAGAATTGATAGACTAATAAAGGAGAAAATTGAATTATATAAAAATATCAATTAAAATAAAGGGAAGTTTCAAAAAAGTGGAAGATAAAAAAGTAACAAGGAAATATATAAAATGCAGTTACAAACATGGTAGGTTTTAATTTTAGAAATAAATAATTTTAGAAATAAAATTATTAATAGTCATTTTAAATATGAATATTCTAAAACCAGCAATTAAAAGGCAGAGACTCTGAGACTTGAAAAAATTAATAAATAAAATAAATGCATTTTAAGTAAAATAACACAGAGAGATTAGAAGTAAGCAATGGGGAAAGATATACCAGGCTGGAGTAACTATATTACTTTCACACTAAACAGGCTTAAAAATTAGAAGATATGAAGAGCAGCATTACAAGATAAAAAGGTGAAATTTCTAAGAAGACACAACAGTCCTTTATATATATGTACCTAATAGTTGTGTCAAATATGTGAGGCAAAAACTGACAGAACTCCAAGGAAAAATAGAGAAACCCACCATGTTGCAGACTTCAACACACATCTGTAATGGACAGATGCAGCAGGCAGAAAATATGTAAAACTGTGGTTGAACTAAATAACAGCATGTAATTGACATTTGTAGAAGAGCAGAATAAGCGATCTTCTCAAGCTCACATGAAACACTCAACAAGACCCATCCCATTGCAGGCCATAAAACTGAACTTAACGAATCAAAAAAAAAAAAAAAGGAAAAATCAGACATAATGAAAAGTATGTTCTCAGACCACAATGTAATTAAAATAAAAATCAATAAAAAAGGATAGCTGGAAAATCTCAAAATATTTGGAGTTATTGGAGACTCCTAACTAACACACAGGTCAATAAGAAATTTTAAGATAAATCTAAAAATATTTTGAGCTAAATGAAAATAAATATTCAACCAACCAATGTATGTTTAAAGCATGGAATGCAGTACATACAGCAAAATTGAAAGTATGTCTATAAAGACCTCAATTAATAATCTATTGTTCAGACCGCCAAAACTGGAAACAGAAGAGAAAATTAAACCTGAAGTAAGCAGAAGAAAATGAATAATAAAATTCACAACAGAAATAAATTAAATTGAAACCAGGAAAACAAAAACTGGGAAGATCAAAAAAACCAAAAGCTAGTTGTTTGAAGATTTATTATAAACTACTACTCAGACTAACCAAGATGAAACAGAGAAGGCACAAATTACTAATATCAGAAATAAAAGAGGGGCCATCACTATTGATCCCATAGACATTAACTGTATAGCTAAGAAATATCATGCACAACTCTGCCCACAAATTTGGTAACTTAGACAAAATGGACCATTTTCTTGAAGGACACAATTGACCAAAACTCACACAAGGAGAAATAAATAATCTGTGTAGTTTTTAAATAAATTGAATAAAAAACTAATAATATTCCAAAATGGAAGGTACAGAATGCCCAGATGTTTTTACTGGTGAATTCTACTAAATATTTAAGGTAGAAATGATGCCATTTTTCTACAATTCATTTTTGAAAATTGAAGAAATATTTTCTAAACACTGACTTTACAGCTTTCACAAAAGGGGAATAGATAGATACGTACAACAAAAAATCATAAAACACTAGAAAATAATATAGGAGAAAATCTACGTGACCTCAGGTTTGACAATGTGACAATGAGTTTTTAGACACAACACCAAAAGCCCAATCCATGAAAGAAAACAAAACAAAACAAAAGACCAATTTTGTAAGTTGGGCTTAATTAAACTTAAAACTTTCTGTCTTTGATTCTTTTACAGAATCAACAGAATGTAAAGCCACAGACCAGGAGAAAATTTTTATAAAATATATATCTGATAAAGGAATTGCATCTAAAATACACAAAGAACTCCAAAACACAACAGTGAAAAAAAGAAGCAACATGTTAAAAAGTTAACAAAAGATTTAAACCGACACTTCAGTAAGTCGGGTATACGCACAGGAAAATATATTCAGTATTATACGTTATTAGGGAACCGCAAATTAATACTACAATGACATATCACTATATATCTATCAGAATTGCCAAGATGCTAAATACTTAGAAAACCAAATTCTGTTAATGGTGTGGAGAAACTGGATCTGTCATTCATTGTTGATGGAAATGCAAAATGGTAAAGCCACCTTGGAAGAACATTTGGAAGTTCCTTAAAAAGCTTGACATAATTCTACCAAATGAAACTCCAATTGAACTTTTAGATATTTACTGAAATGAGTTAAAAACAAGGATTCATGCAAATTTTTGCACAGGTTTGTTCATAATTTCTTAACACTAAAGCAGGCAAGATGTTCTTCAAAGGTGAAATGGGTACAAAAGCAGTGGTACACCCATACAAAAACTATCATTCAACAATAAAAAGATATGAGCTCTTAAGTCTCAAAAATACATGGAGGAAACTCAAATGTATACTGCTAAATAAAATAAGCTGGTTCACAGAGGGTACGTATTCTATGACTGTCACTATAAGACATTCCGGAAAAGGCAAAACTACAGAGATTTTAAAAATTAGTTGTTGAAGAGTATGGTGGGAATAATGAATATATGGGGCACAGGATTTGTAGGGCAGTGAAATTATTATGTACGATACTAAAATAATGGATACATGAAATTATGCATTTGTCAAAATACATAAAACCGTATTTCTCAAAGTGCAAACCTATAGATTTTCGATAATAACAATGCATCAATATGGTTTCATCAATTTTAATAAGAGTACCATATGAAAATGAAGCATTTATAATAGGGGAAAGTGGAGGATAATGGGAGGGAGTATATGGGAATCCTCTGTAGTTTCTTCTTAAATTTTATGTAAAAATATAACTGCTTTTAAAAATGTATTAATTTCAAAATTGATAATAAGCTGAACATTTTGCAACATATTATATGCACAAAAAGTTAAGAAAAATACTATCTTATCCGATAAAATTGAAGTCATGCAAAACCCCTGGATATGTTCTGTGCCCTTTCTGTGATATTTACCTTGTTAGGTTTTGTGTTCTTTTGAAAGTCTTTCTTCTTATTAAATAAAAGGTCAAGTAAAATTCAGTCCATATTTATTATTCTTTTAAAAATCCTGTACTGGCAAATATTCTATTAACCTGTTCTCTACAGATGCCTTTCTAAATCGTCTTTTTTCTTTTTTCTTTTTCTTTTTTCTGCATTAGTTTTACCTGGCCTTAGCTGAGAAAGGAAGGATTTACAGACCTGATAAAGCTTAGCTTCTCATATCTGTCTAGCATGCTGTCATGTCTGTCTAGCATGAAGGCAACTAACTCAATCTGGGCAAAATAAATAAATAAATAAAATATAATAGAGATTCTTAGACTACTTAAGTACTAGCCAACCACCTTCTTAATACAATATTTGCAGTCAGAAAAGTAGATTCAACTTCATATGTTTATATTAAAAAGGTCATATTAAATAGAATTCTCATTCACAAAAATAAGATATTTTGAATTACGCAATTAATGATGTTCAGACATATTTAAATACCCCATTAGTTTTTTAATGAGAAATTGAATCATAGAAAACCTTCACTTGTATAACTTTCAAATTTTCTCTTTAAATATTAATAAAACATGCAACAAAAATGTGAACTTGGAGTTATTTGAAGGCCACAGAGCTTAGTGAAGGGTATTGGCTTGGCAGTCAGACAAACAGTTTTCTAGAATTTGAAAAGCCACTAATGAGATCTGAGACCTTGTAAAGGTCAATTAACATTTGAGAGTCTTAGCCTTTTTTCCTTCAAATCTGTAAAAGGAGAATGTAGGTCCAGCTGATCTTTGCAACCACTGCGAGCTCCACAGTTATTTTAATGCCATCACACTATTCAGTCCAGTGGCACAAATGCGGTTTTTAAAAATTATAAGTATATTTCAACTGGAATTGTTTCACCAAAATGAAAATAAATACATAAGTATACAAAGTGACTTAATATACTTCATTAAATTTTTAACAAAAGCATGAAAAGTGAGTCTGTTGAAATGAACCCACTTACACAACCAGTCCTCTAAAATGATCTATTTCAAGGCATGCACACTGGTTTTCTCATTAGCATCAAACTCTCAGCTCTTCCATTTGATTATCTGGGCAGTTTTATTGCTAGCAGAGGAATGGAATAGTTTTAAGACATTGAAGCAAGCAATTACACATGGAATGCTTCAGAGTATTTGACAGAAATGCAAACTAGACAATCACGAACTAAGTCATACTTAACTACAATTAATACAGACTATCTAAGGCTTCCTGGCATGTAGACCTGGACTAAGGTAGGTTCAATATCTTCAGTAATTTTTTTTTCCAGATCCATGGTAGTTATACCTGGTTGACCCTGAGACTCACTTAAGAAGCTTCTTAATAATCCCTATTTTTCAAACTCAACCCAGATTCACTGTAACAGAATCTCCCAGCATGGCGTTTACCAATTGTTATAGTTCAAAGTTCCCCAGGTAATTCCCCTGTATGTTGAAGTTTGTAACCCATGGCATGTATGCTAAAGTAAGTACCTACTTAAGTACCAAGATATACAACTCACTAAATCTATTCATGATGCCAATTTCATTTTCCATTTTATAATGTCTCAAAAATTACTTATCTTTATAATATCCCATCTAAAAATAAATAGAAGTAATGCCTTTTCTTTTAGTTTCATCAGTTTACAAGAACAGACTAATGTTTTTGAGACCACTTATATACCTGTATTTTCAACATTTTCAATAAAGGAATAGCAGTAATCATGATTATTGCAATGATAATAATATTGTGGATGCTGTTATCAGTGCATTAAGCATATTAATTCATTTAGTCTTTAAAACAACCCAGTGAACTAGGTAATATTATTCTTTCTATTTCATGAATGAGGAAAAGAAGCATTAATGATGTTAATTAATATGTTCATGGATATATATCTCTAGGTGTTAGAGCTTGGATTTGAACTCAGCATACTAAGCTTGGAATTCATACTTTATCTGATTATTTTAACTTATTTCACTCTTTAGAAGTGAAGAGTTTTTTAGAAGTAAATTGGTTTTTAGAATGGTTTCTTGCTGATCGCTAGTGCAGGTTCACACCAGGACGTGATGGTGAATCCCATAGTTCTTGATTCACTCTCTGGCTCAGTAGGTAAAAGAAGGGATTTATGGATAGGTACCAAGATGTGTTTTCTTGCAACACTTATTTCGAGCCATACAGCATACTGTTCATTAGACAACATGCAGCCTAGTGTAAGAATCTGGCAGAGTCTGAAAGGATATGTGTTGGCATGAATCTCAGTCTGTCTTTGTGTGTGTCTGCTAGTCTGAGTGCTGCCATCTGATTGGACCAGGGAACGAATTTGAGGAGCATGCCAACGTGGCTTGGCTCTTTTTAAAGACACCTGTCAACACTTGGCAAGGGCTCAGAGAGTGCAGCCATTAAGTGACCACAGGATCGTTTATATTTCCCAAAATGAAATCATAAAGGCAGGAAAAGGTATGATAATTAGAGGAACGATCTTTAAAATTAAATCATTTTTTTAAACAAATCATCCTTGTGTATCTACCAGATAAACCTAGAGGTTACATTTCCTCTTTGCTGGATGTTCTGTTTTCACAAGGTTCATATTCATTTTATAAATATGCTGACAAAATAATACATTGGCCAGCTGCAACCAGGTTAGATTTGGTTGTTTGTTGTTCTATCATTTTACTTTATTTATTTCATTTTATTTTATCATTTTATTATTTTTTAGAAGGAGCCTTGTTCTGTCACCAGGCTGTAGTAGAATGGCACGATCTTGGCTCACTGCAACTTCTGCGTCCTGGGTTCATGTGATTCTCCAGTCTCAGCCTCCCGAGTAGCTGGGACTACACATGCACACCACCACGCCTGGTTAATTTTTGACATTTTTTGTAGATACGGTGTTTTGCCATGTTGGTCAGGCTGTTCATCTGAACCTCCTAACCTCAAACAATCCTCCTGCCTCAGCCTCCGAAAGTGCTGGGACATGAGCCACTATGCCAGGCCTTTCTACCATTTTAAAAGATGATTTTCTGGTCATAATATTATCCTTTGGAATATAGCAACTTACATTCCTTTAAATCCAGCTGGTTTCAGTGACTTCTCTTCCCAAAAAAATATTGCAAAGTGCATATCATAAAAATACCCTTTGCATAAAATCCTTAGAAATTTTGGGGAAAAATTATGCCATGTCCTTTAAAACACACATTTGATTTAACAAGGAAAGAAGATGATTTTAAGATAATCAGTTTGTCCCAGTTTGTTCAAGACTGTCCAAATGTTAAAACTGAAAGTCCCATGTCTTGGGAACTGCTTCAGCTCTAGGTAACGGGTACTATTGGCTTATTAACTTTCTACTGTGGTATAGTGCATTTCTATACATTTAACAACCTAAAACCATACACATATTGATTATATCTCAGTTTTTTTAAGCCAGAAGTCTGGGCATGTCTTAACTGTGAGTCCTCTACTTAGGGAATCACACAGCTACAATCAAGATTTTGGGTCTGCTGCTTTTTCATCTATAGGCTCAGTTGGAGAATATACTTGCTAACTTATTACAGTGGTTGACAAAATTCGTTTCCTTGCTGCTGCAGGACTGAGGTCCTCATTTTCCTGTTGGTTGTCAGCCAGAGGCTGCTCTCAATTCCTGGGGGTCATCAACAGATTCATGCTATGGAGATCTCTCCGTTGGTCTTCTTACAACTTGCCATCTCATTTCTTCTAAGGTACAAATGGAGGGAGACACTCTCTCTATTAAGATAAATTCTTTCAATGATCAATAGAGTTTAAACAGAAATTTCCATTGTCAAGCTTCTTACAGAATGTCAGTCCAACAAATACCTGGATTGTGGCCTAGTGAAACTTCGAAGCAGAAGACCTCGCTAAGCTACACCTAGACTTCCAATCAATAGAATTGTTTAATTTAAAAATGTGTGTTGTTTTGAACTTCTGAGTTTGTGGTAATTTGTTACGCAGAATGGAACACTAATAGAGTTGGTCACGAATATTGTTTGGATTTATGTCCTCACCAAATCTCCTGTCGAATTGTAATCCCCAATGTGGTAAGAAGGAGGCTGGTGGGAGGTTATTGGATCCTGGGGACACACTTCTCTCTTGCTGTTTTTGTGATACTGAGTTCTCAGGAGGTCAGGTTGTTTGAAGTGTGTAGCACTTCCCCCTTTGCTCTCTCTTCCTCCTGCTCTAGCCATGGAGGATGTGTTGGCTTCCCCTTTGCCTTTTCCCATGATTGCAAGTTTCCTGAGAACTCCCCAGCCATGCCTCCTTTACAGCCTGCAGAACTGTGAGCCAATTAAACATATTTTCTTTATAAATTACCAAGTTTCAAGTATTTCTTTATAGCAGTGCAAGAATGGAATAATGTAGTCACTCTAGAGTTTACAACCAGTAGCGCCCCCTACCTTGGACCTGCCACGCACACACACACAAAGGAACAATAGTAGGTGGTTGCTCTAGGTGGATGGAGACTTGGGATTTAAGGCTCAGGCTGGGGAAAGGGACCAAAATTAGGCTTTTCCAAAGAGGGAAGTAGAACTAAGACACAATCCAAATTTTTTTCATAATTTTTATATTTCAGCTGAAGCCAAAAGCAGTAGAAAAATGCATACAACTTACTGAGAGAAAACAATTCCCCATGAACATGTTATAGCCAGTTAAACTATTTTTAAAAAATAATTTCAATTTTATTTAAATACAGGAGGATACATGTGCAGGTTTGTTACCTAGGTATATTATGTGATGCTGAAGTTTGGGGTACCAAAGACACAGAATCAATCCAGGTGCCCATGCCCATCAACAGTGGATTGAATACAGAAAATGTGGTACATATACCCCATGGAACACTATGCAGCTATACAAAAAGAACAGTGGAATCACGTTCTTTACCACAGCATGGATGCAGCTGGAGGTTGTTAATCTAAGCAAATTAGCATAGAAACAGAAAACCAAATACTGTATATTCTCACTTATAAGTGGGAGCTAAACATGGAGCACATGTGGACATAAATGTGGGAACAATAGACACTAGAAACTAACAAGGAGGAAACAAGAGGCCCAGGGTTGAAAAACTATTTTAAGATATAAAGGATATTAAGCAATGTTAAGAAAAATAAAAAACGAATGTGGTCTGTAACAATAGACTCCTCACTAAAGGAGATTCTTAAAGGTGGACGTAAGAAGCAAAAAAAAAAAAAAAAAAAAAAAATTCCTAGAGTTAAGTTCTGATATGAAAGAAGTAATAGTGACCATTTAAACTGTTAAGCACAGAAATGAATCTCAATAAACATTCATCAAAATTACAAATTGTCATCACTTCTAATTTGGAAGGCTTGATAATGATGTAGGAGTAAAATAATCCACAGTAATATCATGTAAGATGGGAAAGGCCACCAAAGTCAAATGCAAGTTCTTAATTCTTTCTTTCTTTTTTAGAGACAGAGTCTTGCCATGTTGCCCAAGCTGAACTAACTCCTGGTCTCAAGCAATCCTCCTACCTTAGCTGAGTAGCCAGGACTGCAAACATAGCTCAGTGTACCTGACCTTGTTTATTTCTGAAGGAGAATGAGATACTTATTAATTTTAGACTAGTGATATACTTATTAATTTTAGACTTCATAGATTAACTGTTAATATTGTGAAGATAACTACAAAAAGATCTTAAATAGGGTATATGCTGTCTAAATTATATGAGAAAAAAGTAAAAACTTTACTCAAAGAAATTAAGCATAGAAAATTTAATAACTATGTTTTTAAAAGATGATGTAATTACATACAAATAAATTAATATTTACAATAAATATGTGTATTGCATTAACTACTCCACTTACAAAATTTATGTCTGAATTAAAAGTAAATCATTTTATTCTACATTGCATACATATATTTAAACACCACATTATACCCCATACATATATACAGTTTTGATTTTTCAATTAATATAATATTAATCAAACATAACAAAATAAAATATAGAAAGTATGGCTTGACTATCCACCACAGAAAAATAATGAAATTAAAAAAAATACCCTTTTATATACACTCTAGAAGATAGTCACTCAAAACACAAAAATGATAGTAAGTAGATAACAACATGTGCTTTATGAAAAGTTGTTAAAAAAAGCAAAAGCTACAGTTAATATTAAAGTAGATTTTAATGCAAAAATTTAGTCTAGTGCAACATTGTAAGAAACTTCATAATTACGCATTTCCAGTCATGAGGAAGGTACTTTAAATTACACACACACATATACACATACAATAAATTAATCTGTTGAGAAGTCAAGGAAAAATGTATCAAAAATGTATCAAAAATGTTAGAACTGTGCCTAGTATATACTAAGTACTTTATAATTATACCCAGCAGAGGGGATGTACTTGAACAGATCACTAAACCTTTCCCTCTTAATCTGATCCTTTTTGAGTTGAATACTTATATCTCCAAGCACAAAGTAAAAACGAAAGCATGAAATATATTTCGGCTTTATTATTGCCGTTCCAAGTGATATTTTCTATAGCCACTTCAAACCATAATTAAAATTCTAAGGAATACTAAAAGTATTTTTGTTCACAGATTCTGTTTTCTTGTAATGAATGTAATATTCTTAAAAGAAAACAAGATCTAAAACATGAGGAATTTTGAAGCAAATTCTTCAGGTACTTTTTGGAAATAAAATGTAGGAGAGTTCAATACAGTTAACACATGAATTGAGTTTGTGGAAATCAAAATCATACCATCCATTGATGATACAAATATGGTAAATGAAGATGCTAAAATCATATATCCATATGTGACCATAAATATGGTGTATAAAAACAAGTATCTGAGTGCGTATGGATATATGTATGTGCATGTATGTATGAATGTGGGAATGTATGCATATCTCTTGAAAAAGAAAGACAGCAATACAGACAGAAAAACTAAACAAAAAGAGAGACAGACAGTGAGAGAGAGAATGGGAAGTAAGGAAAATCGTTATTATTATACAATTAGGTTATAGACCTTGAAGTGATAGCAATTGATCATTTTTATTGCATTTTAAAAAGATGTTTCATCATTACAAGAGCTGATGTACTGTATGAAGCTTTCAGATGGTTTTCAACAAAGTCAAACTTAAGCATACTTTTGAGATTTAATCTACCTTGAAAAGAAAACATATAAGTCAAAGGAAGATGAACAAAGATTGCCACAGAATAAGACAGTGCTTATTTTAAACGTTTAATTCTTTTATATTTATTTACATTTGCTATTTTCAATATTTAGACGCCCTAAAATTATTAATCAATATTTTAGAAACACTGCATGGGCTGGGCGCAGTGGCTCATGCTTGTAATCTCATCACTTTGGGAGGCTAAGGCTGGCAGATCATCTGAGGTCAGCAGTTCGAGATCAGCCTGGCCAAACAGGTGAAACCCTGTCTCTATTAAAAATACAAAAATTAGCTGGGTGTGGTGGAAGGCACCTGTAATCCCAGCTACTCAGGATGCTGAGGCAAGGGAATCACTTGAACCCGGGAGGTGGAGGTTGCAGTGAGCCTAGATTACACCACCGCACTCCAGCGTGGCGACAGAGCAAGACTCTGTCTCAAAAACAAAAAACAAACAAAAAACACTGAATAGAGAGGATTATATGAGTCTGTCTAGCCATGTATATGATGACAGACATTTTATATTGCTAAGTAAAATTTGCTTTACTTCTCGTTAAGTATGTTTTAAATTATATAACTTACATAATTATTTCTACTAATAGGAATACAAGTAAGTACAAGTAGGATGCCATATGACTATTCCCATCTTATCTAATTGAAATGTACCTACAGTGGATCTCCACATACCGAGAGGCAGAAGTCTCTGTTGAGGAAAGAGGTAAAGGGTAGAAAGAACAACATGGCCTGTCAGGGAGCCAGGAAAGAGTAGATTAAAACTATCTTGTGAGAGAGATGTTCTGAAGTTCTTATCTCAGCCCCAGAATGAAGGGTTAAAGAAAAACATTCAAAAAAAAAAAAAAAAAGAAGACCTGGCTGGGCAGGTGGCTCATGCCTGTAATCCCAGAACTTTGGGAGGCCGAGGTGCTTGGATCACCTGAGGTCAAGAGATCGAGACCAGCCTACCCAACACGGTGAAACTCCGTCTCTACCAAAAATACAAAAATTAGCCCGGTGGTGGCAGGCACCTACAATCCCAGCACTTGGAAGGCTGAGGCAGGAGGATCTCTTTAGCTTGGGAGGCAAAGATTGTATTGAACCAAGATCCTGCCATTGCACTCTAGCCTGGGTGACAGAGGGAAGCTCTGTCAAAAAAAAGAAAACAAGATATATTTATTTTGTTTTCTAGATACTAATCACAGCTCATGACTGTCCTTTCAAATCTTTTTTTTTTTTTTTTTCCAAATCTTACCTCTTATACATAATGCCTGCAGGTAGGCAAACTACAGTGTGATGAGCATGCTAATATACCTTGATATCTTTCTTAAGTTTTGCTGAAATAAATATCATTTTGACTTCATCTTTCCTGAATCCCTTCAACGCCAGTGTCAGCAGGTGTCAAATAGGATACAACTATAGGAAGAGCAAGAGATGAGAGTGGAACCCAAAAACAGTTTAGTAAACCAATATGGTGTAGCACGGGGATGGCACGATTGATTTTGAGTTTGGAAAGATAATCATGATTTGGGTGAATCATGGAGTGATATGTGGCAAGACTAGAACCAGAGACAATTACCAATGCTGGTGTACAGTCCAGTGAGAGTGGCTTACACTGAAGTATTTTGTCATCGAGGAAGGAAAAACGTACAGAAACTACAATAAGTGAAAGAAACAACTGCTAAATTACTGGCTCTTAGTGGAATAGGAAAAGTCAGGTTTCAGGATGATGCCTAGGTTTCTAGTTTTGTCAACTGTATGAATGTTTACACTATTTACATTAAAATTGGAAATGAAAAAATATAGTAAATTTGAGGATAAAATAACAAATTCACTGTCCAAACAGCTACATGCAGACCACATAATGGGTACAAATACATAATCACTGGGGTAGGCTGAGGCACATAGAGAACCTAACAGTCAACCAAGAGTAGTAAAAATGGCATAGTCATGTGTTACAACTATAACACGAACAATGCCCGAAGGATTAACAGGAGTTTCACAAGGAGATTCTCCAACTTTCCTTGAAGACACTGCACAGATGAAAAGATTTTTAAAGGGACTTGAAAACAACAACAACAACAACAACAAAACTCAGTTGTGATGAGAACTTTGCAAATCCAGTGACCAAACCCAATGCTTTGTCTTGTCCCAGCAAACACGAAGTCCACTGTTTCTTTTCAGATATCCTTTGAGTTGGGGCCACTGGGATTTAAAATGGTGGAGAAAAACAGCCAGAGGTTTTGGAAACAAGGCCTTCTGATGGAGTAATAAAATAGATGATCCTTGCCTGAACTTCTTAGTGAGAAGATGTGGGAATGACAGGACAAAAGAAGAATCAAGATAGCTGTTACCTATCTCTGAACCTCCACTTTCTAGAAGGAAGTAGGATTACAAATAGATGATTTTTGGACAGAAAGAGGGGAGCAACACACACTGGGGCCTGTCGGAGTTGGGGGCATAGGGAAGGGAGAGCATCATGATAAATAGCTAATGCATGTGGGGCTTCATATCTAGGTGATGGGTTGATAGGTGCAGTAAACCACCATGGCACATGTTTCGCTATGTAACAAACCTGCATGTACTGCACATGTATCCCAGAACTTAAAATAAAACAAAATTAAGGTTGTTTTTTTTTTAAAGAAAGAAGCTCAAACACTTTTAAGTAAATAATGAGCGCCACAAACTTTCAATTCTGCTGATTTTTTTCCAGCTTTATGGAAGTAGGATTGATAAACACAAAATTCTATTATAAAACAACAGCAACAACAACAAATAGATGCTCTGTAAATGTAGGCTGGAGAAGTTACTTTATCACCATGAGTCTCAATCAACAGATGTGTAAAGTGGAAATGATAATGATACCTTCCTCATAGGATACCTTTGATAATGTATGATAATTCAGTTTACCCAAAATATATACAAATATAAAAAAGAAAGGCCAGGTGTGGTGGCTCACACCTGTAATTTCAACACTTGGGGAGACTGAGGATGGAGGGTCGCTTGAGGTCAGAAGTTCAAGACCAGCCTGCACAAAGCAACAAGACTTCAACTCTATTAAAAAAAATAAATAAATAAAACTAGCTGGGCATGTTGGTGTATGCCTATATCTTCACCTATTTAGGATGCTGAGGCAAGAGGATCACTTGAGCCCAGGAATTTGAGGATATGGTCAGTTACGATCACACCACTGCACTCCAGCCTGGGGTAACAGAGCAAGACCCTGTCTCATAAACAAACAAATAAAATGAAATAAAAAACAATTTGAAATGAGATTTTGCATTTTGCATTAAACTGTCATATTAAAGTTTTAAACATATTAGATATTTTTCTCATTTATAATTTTATATTCATGTACATATATAAAAAATAACATTTCTCCTTTAAAACTCATCAGAAAAATTTAAAAAGAAACTCATCAGAGCTTTTTATATATTTTTTATTTGGGAAAACAACCTTAGCTCATAAATCTATTTATATAAGTAGGTTGGCTCTTAATATTTTTAAATCATGTATTTATTTTTTTGTATCTTATCAGTACCTTCTAGAAAATCAGAAAATCCAGCAGGGCAGTAATATTTCAGTTTACTAGCCAGTGACTAACTATGGCATGCTAGCCTAGAGACATTCACGTAGGAGGCCACAATCCATACTGTTAATGAAAGTAAGAATAGGTGGGGGGTGGAATCTGTTGCTATTACTTCCCCATTTTCCTGAAATTTACAGCTACAATTGCTTCTCTACATCTTATGTATTCTCATCTTCTCATGCTGACTAATGCCAGATACTTCTCTTTACAATAATTGGGCAACATTACTTTCGCTGTTGTTGTTGTCGGTTGTTTTGTTTTTGTTGTTGTTGTTTTGCCTTTTGTTATTGTTTCTAATGTGTCATTAGAAGATCCTTAGAACAGGTAGCATATTAAAAATAGAAACCCTATTTTAGAGAACGTTAATAGCAGGAATATAATATTCAAAGCATGTTGACTACTTTCTTGGCCAACATATCCAATTTAATTTTAATCTTATTGGCAATGACATCAAATACACACCTCCAGATTGTTAAAATAGCTTGCATGATACAACACTAAGTTACATCTTTAATACCTATTTTCTTTATACTTTACACAATTATATATTATATATACATACATTTTATAGATGGATAGATATTTAAGTGTATAATTCTATCAATTAATACATTGTGCTGAAGTGTTAACATAAATCTAGGTCCTGCAGATTTAACTCATGACTTTCCAAACATATATTTTTGGCTTTAAAAACAACGTTAGGTATATTTCACAAGAGATCATGTACTTGCTTCCATTTTTAAGTTATGGAAGTAAACTGTAGAACAGAAGTGTGAAACAAATCATATTTCTACTTCCTACTTATAGCCAAGACAGTACTCTAGGGTTGGTGGAATGGTGAGAGAGAAATTGCTAATGCCTCCATTATGAAAATGTAATGTATTACATTAAAGTAACTAATGGTAGTTATGATATGTTGGTATGCCCGACCCATAAACCCCATTCATATTTTTACTGGCTTAATCCCCTCTGAAAAGCCCATTTAATCACTAATACTGCTAATATAATTAACTGTCATGGAATCCTAACTGTATTTGCTTTTCTATGGAAAATGAATTGTGATTTCTAAATAAGAACTTACTGAATGCATTCGTTAACTAAGTCTATTTATATGTTGCAGATTCTCAATGAAAACTCCTGACCCACAGGAAATGGCAATGTAACTAAATACAGAAGACATATCAAACAGTAACTAATTACAAAAGCAGAATGTGGCAAATGCCAAACTAGTGATCTGCCTAGTGAGTGTTTCTGAGACTCAAAAGAGTAAAATTACTGAAGTGAGAACAGGCTTCATAGAAGTACTGAGTTTGAAGGCTTTTTAATAATGAGTAACAAGACTTGGGGAAAAAGACACTCTACAAAAGTACAAAGGTGTAGATATCCAAATCTATAAACCTCTCTTAAAACTAACTTAGAAAAATATCATATTCAAGATTTATTGGAAAAAAAAAACAAAAAACAGAGAAGTTAAGAGTATTATTGATTGACAGGTAATTATCCTCTGCTCTCTTTCTCTTGCTTTCTCTGACAGATGTGAGGCACACAATATAAAGCTAGCTATAATCCTTTTCTCATGACCATATAGGGAGCAGAAACCAGAAAGGTCTTTGTGCAAGGCACAGACAGAAGATCTAAAACTTTCTATTTCCTCCTAAGTCAGTCCTGCACCATGCATAGTATTATAAAGCAATCACATAACTATAACTTAAACAAACCAAGCAGATTACTGGGAAACATCCACGTTGGATAAATGGAATATCAAGGTTAAGGTGGAAATACAACTTTCAACTGCAGCTTGTGACAACCTCCTATTAAATTAGTAAACCATAGCTATAGAAATTAAAAATAATATGATGGAAAAGCACATCTATGAAATATAGTGTCATGAAATTTGATGTTATGTGTAATTACAGTCCTCTCCTTGACTGCTGAACTTCACACTACCCTTTCCTTTCTCTCTCTTTCTGTCATCAGATAACCTTTAATTTTTACTTGGATTTTCTATCTTACTCTCTGATCCAAGTTTTATTCCTGTGCTTATGACTTTCAACCTCAGCTTTTTTATCTTCTTTGATCCTGAATAGGAGTACTCTGTTTTCTATCATGCTTCTCCTTTATTCCTTTTTACTTCTGCTTCAGCTTTAATTCTCTATCTTGTGATCTTTTGGGGTTTTGGGAGCTGTTTCATCTTCATTCACAAGTTTGGATTGTGTACCTACTTTGTCAATGTCTTTGTCACTGTCTTCTTTCTCTATCTTGAGCCCTTTCTTTTTATCTTTCTTTCATTTCTCCAACTCTTTTTTCTCTTTCAATTTGTTCCTTCTTCTTACAATTCTTATTATGATCAGTCTTTTCAATTGTTTATCTTAACTTTTGTTTCTTCACCAGTAGCTTTAATTCTACATAATCACATGTTATTCTCTCGGCAAATAGTCATCTACCTGGGACTGACAATCTCGTACTCTCTAAAAGAGTCCATCCACATCACAAATTTTCATTTGTTTTTCTTGGGCAGCAAAATTTTCAATGGTGAAGTTTGTGGATCTAAAATTCACTCTCTTAACAGTCCAACTAATGTCATCATTCTTTGGCCTTCTTCTACCTTTCCTTCAAATCCTAATTCATCAGTCTGCTGCAGGAGTACATCAATTTTACACACTAAAACCTTTTTCATTTTTATTTATTTTGTCTTTTGGCCAACCAGTTCCAGGAGACTGGTGGTTTTGAAATAATGGCTGAGTTTAATTCTACATTCTACTTCTACATTCTCTTCTACAAATAAGTAGGTGCCCCTAAACTATCTTAGAGCTAACTTTCATAAAATCAAAATTCTTCAGTTTTCATAGACTCTCTTTCTGAAATTTTTCACATGGAGGTGTAGATCGATTTTTTGTAACTGTTCACTTCCTCTAGAGAAGAATCTTCTTATCTTCTCCCTGGCAGCAGGGTGTGGTGGGGAACACCTACATATATTTTTCTGAGGCCTCTAAACCCAGCTTCCAGCTGACAGCCAATAAGAAGCCAACTCTTCAGTCATACAGCCACCAAGGAAATGAATTTTGTCAATAATCTGAGTGAGACTAGAAGTAGTTTCCACCAGATGAGAAATAGACCAGCTGGCACCTTGATTTCAGCCTATGTGATTGCACAGAGGACACAACTCCTTGCTCATGGAAACAGAAAAAAATGTGTTTGTTGATTTAATACAAATTTTATAGTAACTGGTTATATAGCAATAAAAAATGAATACAGCTTTCTAAACTATTGTACCATCCAAATCTACTATTTTAATTGTCAGCTATCACTCATCTCTTCTACACTGAATTCTACCTATATGACTTTGTTCACGTTGCTTACTCCATTTCAAGTGTTTGATTCACTACTCTATGCATTGCCAAAGCCTTACACTCTCTCTCTTTAAAATAAAATATTAAACTCTGTCATCTTTGCTTAGGTATAGCAATAAAGTTAAAAGCATATATTTCATAACAAAAATAATATTTTGCTTATATTTTATAGCACACAGCTTTTATATTATTAGATACAAAGTTTAATTAATGAAAAATAGCACTTGATATTATAATGATTTGTAGAATGTAAAGCATCCAATGGATTATATATACCTATAAAACTTTACAATAATACCTGTAATTAGTTTTATGAGCTAATCTGTTACTTTCTTCATTTGATCATGATGTTATAACATACTAAAAACATAGAGAAATTGCTCATGTTTTACAGTATAGGAGTGTGATTGTGAAACATGCTTGCAACTGTCTACATGTGGCTGTTTTCATTTATATTTAGAATATTTAAAATTAAACAAATTTTAAAATTTAGCTCTCCAGAGGAGTAGCCATGCTTTAAGTGCTTGATTATCACTCACAGCTAGAATCTACAGTATTGAACAGTGCAGTTATGAAATAATTGCATCATCACAGGATAATTTTTAATGTAGAATAATATTGATGAAACTTTATACCCAAAATGTATAAATTTTAAATAAAATATAATTTTAAATAATACATTATGATTTTATTTTTAAAGATATTGAGTAGCATTAATGACTTCCACTTTTATTTCAGCATTTGTAATTATTTAACCTTATAAAATGAAAATAAGCTATATGATGCTCTATTACATAATTACATGATTGTCTAGAATTGAATACCTTAGAAGAGGTGAAAATGTGATTGGAGGACAAAGGAAGAGAGAAAAGGAGAAGGGAAGAAAGGCAAGAAAGGCAAGACGAAGTGAGGGAAAGAGGAGAATCAAGAACCCATCATCATAGTGGAGTGGACTTTGTCTTTCTCCAAGATGCTCATCTGCAAGTTTTTGTACCTCCTCTGATACATACCTTCAAAGACTGTGTTAAACCAGATGGTCCATCTCTGAAGTACTTTTATGTAACCAAAGACTCTTAGTTAGAGATAGAGAAAAGAAATAGTAGTAATAAAATAGTAATAAGAGAGTAATACATTTTTAACAGTAATAAAATAGTAGTAACAAAATCTATGTAATTCCTGAGCATCTTAGTTAAAGATAAAATATCATATTCTATTTTTCCATTATCTTTCTCTTGATATCCTGAAATATCTTCCTAATCATAAGTAAAAGATATTTATAGAGATACTTTGACACAGAAATTGTGTATATGGGGGGATATTACTTAATTTGTCAAATTATCTTTATCTCTAAATTTGTTTGTATTTGACATTTGTTTTGACAAAGTATTTTATGACTTTGTTTTCTCAAGGTATTTTGAACCAACTACATCATATGTAAAGACCTGTGCCACAAATGGATAGCTCATCTCCAGGTGATTGAGGAATGGAGTATGAACCTTTGTTTTAAATCCATTTGGCAATTAGAACTGCAGTTTTACTGTGAACTGTCTTATTTTACACTTTATCAAGATCATATGCATATAAAGTTAATTAACATGTTTGAATAATTAATCAAGTAAGAAGAATTTCTTGATGATATCATTTTAGGATAATATATATTTGATTATGAAATTATATATTTACTAAAAGTAGTATATAGTAAAGGGCTATGTTTAATGTAACCAATCATGAAAACTAAGATTGCTTTAACTTACCAGTAGTTCTTTCTAACACAAGAAAGTTAGATTCTTTGAACAAGATATTATGTGAAAAGTACCCACTTATCAGAGGTGAAGAGTTAGTCTTAAAGCATCTAGAAAAATCTAAAATTTATGTAAGCCAGATATGGCAGCATGCACCTGTAGTCGCAGCTACTGGGCTGAGGTGGGAGGATAACTTGAGCCCAGGAGTTCGAGGCTGTAGTTAGCTAGGATCACACCACTGCACTCCAATCTGCATGACAGAGTGAAACCCCATCTCTCAGAAACAAGATAAAAATTAAAATTAAAAATAAAATTCATGTAAAACAAATACAATGCAATCATCTTTTTATATATATGTATATACACATATATATGAATATATTGGCTCAATCATTGATGACTGGATTGAATTTTGGAAAGGAAGGCTGCTTGGGAAAAAGCAAAAAATATATCTCATAAAATTATGTAGTCTCATGTAAACTAAAATAAAAGTTTATTATTCTTTAAAGTTGGTAAGCTTTCGGGCAGATTATACTTAGAAGAACATAGAATTAATCTGTGAACCACCACATTGCATATTTCCAACTAAAGCAAGAGGAGCCATTTTACTTTGGATGTGCTTTTATTTACTTAGGAGAAGATTACAGAACTTCAATGATTCTGTGGCAATTTCAATGCGGCTTCCTTAGCTGGCCAAGTGATTCTAAGACATTCTATTGATACCCATCACATCTTCCACTGCCACTCCATTGCAAAACCGTCACTATCAGCCTTTTTTCTACCTACCTGTGTTTCCTCTCATCCTCTCCAGATAAGCTAAGAATCATCCCTGTCTTTCAACTTGCCTAGAACCTAAGCTAATGAAGGAACTTAATGACAAGAGAAGTGAGAAAGTAGCCAGTAGAATAAACATCAATGGCTATCTCCTCTACCCAGTCCCCACTGCCACCAAAAAGTAGTTTTCTCCTTATGTCTGAGCCTGGGTATCTCTCTTTTTACAGCTACTGTTGTAGCTCCTCCAACATAGAATTGATTTATATGGTCTGAAGAGTGATTGAGAGCACAATTTCTGCTTCAAATCCTGGGTATTTCTTCAGTCATTGATCTACCCAACATAATCAACGGTATCAGTTAGAGATCTAAGTGAAATTTGGGAAAGTCATGGGATTATGGGACCATCTATAAGAGAGGTTTTTGCACCACTTCCAGACTAAAATGTTTTATAGTGATTGGCAGAGTTCTCAAGAGGAAATGTAATGATATGGAAGAAAGAGGGAGATTTGTTCTATTTAGATTCTTAGGACTATCATGAATTGACTACATAATTGTGGAACCTATTGGAAAATAAAATTACATGGAATCTTATTTAATATCATTAAGAGTTTCAAAAATGACACACTAGAGTATTAAACCAAGTGTGGGATTCATCTATATCCCAGGCAGTGAGACTGGGCCAATTGCTTGCCCAGGAAGTCAGTTCTGGCAAGAACATGTAAGTTTTTATTTTAAATTGTTATGGATAAATGACACTTGTACATATTTATGAGGTACATATAATACTCTAATAAAAGCATATAATATGTAATGATCAAATCAGGGTAATGAAACATTCATTACATTAAGCATTTATCATTTGTGTTAGAAACATTCCAAGTCTACCCTTTTAGTTATTTTGAGATAAACAATAAATTACTGTTAACTATAGTCATCCCATTGTACTATTTAACACAATATCTTATTTCTTCTATCTAACTGTATATTTGTATTGAATAACTGTCCCTTCTCCCTCCACCCCACCCCCCACACTCTCTAATGCTCTTTCCAGATGGTGGTAACCTTCATTATACACTCTATCTCCATGAATTCAAATTTTTGTTTAGTTCCCAGATATGAGTGAGAACAAACAATATTTATTTTTCTGTGTCTGGCTTATTTCACTTAATATAAGGCCATCCAGTTCCATCCATATCACTGCAATTAACATGATTTCATTCATTTTTACAACCAAATAATGCTTTATTGCATATATGTACCACATTTTTTATCCATTTGTCCAGTGATCAACACTTAGGTTGATTCCGTATTTTAGCTATTGTTAATCATGCTGCAATAAACACAGGAGAGCAGATGTTTCTTCAATAAACTGCTTTCCTTCCTTTTAGATATGTACCCAGTAGAGGGATTGCTGGATTATATGGTAGTTATATTTTTAGTTTTCTGAGGAACCTCCATACTGTTCTTCAAAGTGATTGTACTAATTTACATTCTCACAAACAGCATATGAGGGTTCCCCTTTCTCCATATCCTCGCCAGTATCCCCTATTTCCTGGTCTTTAATAAATGTCATTTTAACTGGGGTGAGATTATATCTCATTATAGCTTTGATTTGTATTTATCTGATGAGTAATGATGGTGAGCACTTTTACGTATATCTTTTGCCTATTTGTATGTCTTCTTTTGAAAATGTCTATTGATGTCTTTGTCCATTTTAAGTTAGATTAATTTGATTATTAATATTACTTCTGGCAGCAGAAGTTTGTTTTACTTTTGTTTTATTTTTTCCTATTGAGTTATTTGAGCTTGTCAGGAATATTTTTAAAAGGTAGCTTTTTTAAAGAAATCTTAGCAATTTTTGACTTTTCAAAAATATCATGTCATTTTCTCTTGTTGTTGTTGTTGGGTTTTTTGTTTGTCTGTTTGTTTGTTTTGTTTTTTTGCTGCCAGAAGTAATATCCCGTAAAAATATGACACTATTTTGTGATTATTTCCAGATAATCTTAAAGAAGAGAAATCACAAGATGGCGGGCTACCTCCTACTGCAGGGAAAGCATAGAGGGAATCTTCTCAGCAAAAGATAGTAGCAAGAAAAAAGGAAGAAATCACCAACAGGGGGGTCCTAGAAAGAACAGCAAGATTATAATCTAGATTCCACAGCTCATAGCTGACTCGAAGGTAATTTGTAGGTAGATTAGATACTGCTTCAAATGCAGTGTAAAATGAATCCATGATCCAATGTATTGGAGGAAAAATGCTTACGTGAGTTGGAACTTTAAAGGCACATCCAGTATAATGGCTCAGTTCTAGGGTAATTAGCATACATTATGGGACTTTGAGAACTTCCCCCACTATCTTCAGTAAAAATCTTAACATGGCATTTTGCAACCATTCCATTTTGAGAGTTGGCAAGAGTTTGTACTTAACAAGAAAAATCTTACAAATGTGAGTCCTATAAGGCATTTGCTATATCAAGAATAGATTTTAAAATAAATAAAATTGAAACCACAAAAACAAATCTTCAAAGCAGTGGAAAACTTCTTTTCTCTGCGTAGTATAATTTGTCTTCACGTACAAGGTAGGAGAAATATGTGTTTAGCAGATTTTCAGTTTAGAATCTCTTCTGTAATAAACACTAAAGAAAAGACCAGCTATCGAATATCACCTAATGTGAATGAAGGTAAAACTTAATTTGAATTACTTAAGCAACAATTAGCACCCCTTTTCATTTCAGTCCGCAATGTAATCTTGGACCTGTTTATGTAGAATCTATACTTTCTTGAGTTTTATTCAGAGTATAAACAGATGTAAATTTTCTGTTTCAGTTATGTTCAGAAATAAGTTTTTCTTTTTCTTTTAAGTCTCACAGTCTACATGTGTTGTTGGTTTTTTTTTTGCTGTTTTTTTTTTGTTTTTTTGTTTGTTTGTTTGTTTTTGTTTTACTATTACAGTTGCAAACTTCAAGGCAAGGTGGTCTCCTTAAGATGGAATTAGCCTTTCAAACACATTGGTGATATATAAACTCCGAAGAGTTCTCCTGGTATTATTCTTCAGAAATTGTACTTAAAAATTCAAAAAACATTCAGAAAATTAGTTTAAAGAGGGCCCAGTGTTTGATTTCCTTTCTGTTTGAAAGGATTAGTTTAAAGAGGGCCTAGTGTTTTATTTTAATTATAATAGGCTAGATATCATTGTGAAAAATACTGTCAGATTATTAAATAATATTAGTTGCAAGGTTACATGTCAGAATAATGATGCTGTATGTAACTATTTTCTGGCTAATTAAGCTTTAAAATATTAAAGCCTAGATAAAGCTCTGTTGAATGAAGACTTGTCACATGCTGCAAGCATTTTCTATCTAATTTCATTAACTCTGGTATTATAGACCATACTACGACATTGCTAGCTCAACTGATATGATATAATGTTTTAAACTCTCGAAGTGTCTTCAGATACTCTTCAATGATTATCTCAATAAATATTCAAGAGAGGTAAGTAAGGCTGACTTGGTGACCTTACGTTCTTCATGAAGTCATAAACTTAGAGTAATTTAGAAAAGCTGTAAGAGTGCCATATCTATTTTTGCTTTTATTTTTGTTAATTATCTAGATTCCATAAATGTTGCCTGTGTAATTTGCATGTATATTCTTTTGAAAATAGCGAAATTTATTTGAAACACAGGTAGTACCATTTAAAAGCTATACATTATACTAATGCATGATATTAAGTCATTGAAATTTACTACAATTTATGAGACAGACACTCTTAATTATCTTTCGATTTTTAAAAAATAAGTAAATATTGATAATATTTGAAAAGTTGAGGATTAAAGACTTATTTGAAGTATAAGTTTCAAAAGTTCCTTGAAATAGCAGGACATTTAGTAATTATTAATAAAGTATATATTCAATTAAATAAAGTAACTTCCGGAGATGTCCTTTTAAATTGTCATCAAGAAGTAGAGTTGTTTAATGTTTAGTGTAGTGAAAATTGGATATAAGTAGTGGAGTTAAAGGATTTCACAGAGCATCTGTTACTATCGTAGGATATCTTGATATTCCTATATACCTGCTATATTATATTGTAGTTTTAATTGCTGATCATCTCTTCTTACATTTTTTTCAAGGCACCAGGTAGCTTCAATGTTAATAAACAACCACTAGATGGCAAATTTTCCAGTTTTTAGGACACCTATAGATGGTACATCTAATTTTGAGATGGATTACATGCTTTATACTTAGTCGATATTTAATAAATTTACTATTTTGTAACTTTTAACCTCTTACTCAAAAATAATAGCAATAAAGTTCAGTGTAACATGTCAAGAACACAGAAAACAGTATTATAATTTTCTGGTAACAAATATAAAAATGTGGAATTTTACTTACACTTTTCTCTCTGATATAAACACATACAAGAAGTTAAGTTTTACTACAATGTAATCATATAATACGCATTTTTGTAAATTGCACTATACAGTGAACACTACTATTATTCAAGACATTCTGTAAAAGTAAAAATTCACTCATTCTCTTCCTTCCATCACAGAATTTACATTGTAAAATGCTGCCCCATTAATGTAAAGCATATGAGCAGTATTCATATTTCTCATTGTTCATCTAGTATTGGCAATGAAGATAAAGGAGAAAAGTTTCTTGTGGTTACACAGCAAAGCCTTCTGTGCAGTGATGCTTACTAGAAAATTATTTTGATTTCCCTCTTTCTCATTTCCTATCAAGAAGAAGGCAGCAAGATTCAATGTACATAATTCAGCTTCAAATTCTGTAAAGTAAGTATAACGGATGACTCTTTGGGCCATATACCAAACTCAAGAAGTATTTGACCCCAACATATGATTCAAGGCAAGGAAGATTTACATTTTTATGCAAAGTAAGGATAATAAATACAATGGATAAGTTTATGTGATTTATAAGAAATATTAAAAAGAAATACACCATACAGTAAGCTTTTTGTCTCATAATAACATTTTTCATTTAATCTTAGTTTAATGAAAGTTGTTAATTAAACTAAGATTAAACATTAGTTTAAACATTAAACTAATGAACAGCTTTCATTAAACTAAGGTTTAATTAAAAAGTTGTTAAATTTTTTATATGGCAGAATAGTAATTCATTATATGACTACTAACAGATGTATTTATCCATTCTTAATCTATTTATATATTCTTACACTTATACAACACTATCTTGATTAATGTAGATTCATAACAAGTCTGGAAATCAGGAATACTAGTCCCCAAATTTTTTAAGTTTTCAAAAAATTCTTTCATTTATTCTAGGTCCTTTGAATTTTTATGTGAATTTTTAGAATAAACTCATCAATTTATACCAAAAAAAGCAGATCAACTGGAGAAGAATTAACCACATTAGTAGTGAGTCTTCTGATCTGTGAATATTATATATTAATATTTCTTCATTATGTGACTCTTTCTTCTCAGCATGGTTTTTCAGTGTATGAGTCTTTCACATCCTTTCTCATTTTTATTATTTCATAATTTACTAACATTATAAAATGTATCATCTTTACAATTAAATTTCCAATTATTCATTAATATATAGAAATTCAATTGAAGTTTGTATGTTTATTCTGCATCCTGCCACTTTGCTAAACTTGCTACATTTCTTTGTCCATTTCCTCAATTTTTTTATAGACAATTGTATCTGCAAAAAGTTTTGTTTCTTCATTTTTACAGAAATGATCAATTTGTCTTCAAATAAGAAATTTTATATTTTTAGTAGAGACGAGGTTTCACTGTGTTGGCCAGGCTGGTCTCGAACTCCTGACCTCGTGATCCACCAACCTCGGCCTCCCAAAGTGCTAGGATTACAGGTGTGAGCCACAGCATATTTTTTTTTGCTTTTTCCTTTTTTATTGAACAAAGCCTTTCAAATACAATGTTGAATGAAAGTAGTAAAAAGAAAAAAAATTACTTATCTGTTCCTGATCTTACAAAGAACATAGCTTTTTAATTTTATGATTTAGCTGTAGGTTTTTCATAGTTTCAGTTTTGGGAATTGATAGTTGATATGGTTTGGCTCTGTGTCCCCACCCAAATATCATGTCGAATTATAATCCTCAATGTTGGAGGATGAGCCTGGTGGGAGATGATTGGATTATGGGGGTGGAGGTCCCTCTTGCTCTTTTCATGTTAATGAGTTTTCACAATATCTGGTTGTTTAAAAGTGTGTAGCACTTCCTCATTCCCTAGCTCTCTTCCTCCTGCTGGCCATGTGAATATGTGTCTACTTCCCCTTTGCCTTCCACCATGATTGTTAGTTTCCTGAGGCTTCCCCAGAAGCAGGAGCCTGTATATCCCACAAACCCATGAGACAATTAAATCTCTTTTCCTTATAAATTAGCCAGTCCTAGGGATGTCTTTACAGCACTGTGTGAACAGACTAATAAGATAGTCATTGTCCTAAGACAGAGGTCCCCAACTCCTGGGCCACAGACCAGTACCAGTGTGTGGCCTGTTAGGAACTGGGCCACACAGCAAGAGGTAAGCAGTGGGCAAGTGAGTGTTACTGCTTGAGCTCCTCCTAATGCCACTGCTGATGACAGATTAGTATTAATATCATCTACCCACCTTTTTTCTGCTAGTTAGCATACTAAACCTATCATACCTTTACTTTTAACCAATATGTGTATTTATCTTTAATATGAATTTCTTGTAAGCAGCATAAGGATCTTTGTTGTACAATCTGATAATCTGACTTTTTATTGTGAAGGTGCACACCAGTTTCTCTAAATGCGATGGTTGATATACCAAGCTCAGGCTATTGTTGTGCTATGTGTTTTCTGATTATTCCATCTTTTCTTTGTCCCCATTTTCTCTTTTCCTTTTTTAAACTAATTGAATAATTTTATGAGCTCATTATCTCTTATTTCTTGATTTACTATTTTTATTGCATTATTATTTTAATGGTTGTTTTAGGATTTATAATCTATTCCTTAGGCTACCTTCAAATGATGTACCACTTCTTATTTAATATAAAAACCTTACGTTATTATATCTTTATTTCTTCTCTTGAGGTATTAATGCTATTGTTGTCATATAGTCATTATACACATATAGTAAATGTGTAACAACCTAGTCTTCCGTTTTGTTTCAGTCTTTACCTTTAAAATCTACCAAATTTACATAATTTTTAAAAGTTTTTTTGTCTATATAGTTATCATTTCTGCTGTTCTTTATTTCTTTGTATAGACTTTGACAATTAGTGTCATTTTACTTGTGTCTGAAGTATATATCTTGTAGAGCACATCTGCTGCTAATAAATTAATTTAACAATTCCATGTCTGAAAATATTACTTGATCCTAAATTTGAGAAAAATTCTAAATATATATAGAATTCTACAAGGACAGTTCTTTTTATTCCTTACAGTACTGTAAAATGTTCCACTGTCTTCTCACTTGCACCACTGCCAATGAGAAATGTCCCATCATACTTATTTTTATCCCTCTCTACTTTTCTGGATATTTTAATATTTTTACGTTTATCAATGTTTTTGAGAATTTGATCATAATGCACCTGTGGAAATTTATTTCATATTTCTTGTGCTTAGAATTCATTGAGATTCTTGAATCTAGGAATTTATAATTTTTATCTAATTTGGAAAATTTCTGTCATTATTTTAAAAATATTTTTCCCTTCACTCTTTACTCTCTACTGAGCATTTCAATTATGTATTTATTAAACTTCTTACAATTATCAGATAGCTCACTCTTCCTTGTCTTATTTTTTATAAAAGCTTTCTTCCTTGCCTTATTTTGCATAGTTTCATTGCTACTTCTTCAAAGTCACTATTATTTTTCTACAATTTCTGCTTTGTCATTAACTTCATCTAGTGTATTTTTCATCTCCAAGATTGTATATTGAAATTTAATTTTGGTCTGGAAGTTTCATGTTTTCCTTATTCATATGCACCTGTCCCTAGTTAATTTTTTGAATATTTAGAATATGACTTTTTAAACATGATTTAATAATGTCCATGTTAGATTAGTTTTAAATAATTGATTTTGGTCTTCTTTGTATGGTTTATATTTGTCCACCTCTTTGCTGCCTAGTAAACTCTGGAAGAGAAAGATAGCAAATGTTACCATGTTTTGATACTGACAATTTTTGAATATGTGAATCTTCTTGAACTTTGTTCTGAGCACAGTTACAATAGTTGGAAACAGTTTGATCCTCTCAAATCTTCCTTTCAAGATTTGTTAAGTGGAACAAGAACATTGTGTGTTTTAGGGATAGTTATGAATATTTTCCATTGTTAAGGCAAGACCCTTTGAAAAAACTTTATCTAATACTGTGAATCATGAGAGTTTTCTATTCTGATTCGAATGACCAACACTAATTCTTCTATTCTTCTCATGTGGTTCTTTCCCAAGCCTTGGGAAGTTTCTTCAAACACAAGTATCTGTCATTATTCTACTGGATACTAATCTGCTTAATACTCATGTGAGCCCTTTACAGATTTCTGTAATTTTCTCTCTGTGCATTATTCTCTTGCCTGACATTTTGTCCTGTAATCTCACATAACCTTGATATTCCTTGACACTCAACTCCATCTCTTCAATCTAGGTTGGTTATCACATTCTTCTTTTGTTTTGTTTTGTTTGAGGCGGAGTTTTGTTCTTGTTGCCCAGGCTGGAGAGCAATACCGTGATCTCCACTGACGGCAACATCCCCCTCCAGGGTTCAAGCAATTCTCCTGCCTCAGCCTCCAGAGTAGGCTGGGATTACAGGCACCTGCCACCATGTCCAGATAATTTGTATATCTTTATTAAAGACGGGGTTTCATGATGTTGGCCAGGCAGGTCTCTAACTTATTCTTTTGATTTCCCCTCTCCTATATCACTGACTGGAATCTCTCTCTAGACAGTCAGCTTGGGCAATCTTAAGGCTGCCTCATTTTTTTAACTATCATATCTTGGAAATCACTCTTCTTTAGTGCCTGATGTTCAATGTCTTTAAAAAGTTCTTCTTTCCTTTCTTTATGCCCCTCTTTCTTCCCTCTCTTCTTTCTTCCTCCTGCTTTCCTATCTCCCTAGCTCCAATCCCTCTACTCTTTCTTTCCTTCTTCTCTTTTTTTCCCTTTCCTTTCCTTTTGTTTCCTTTCCTTTGTTTCCTTCCTTCCTTCCTTCCTTCCTTCTTTCTTTTACTCCTTCTCATTCTTTTTTCTTTTCTTTCTTCCTTCTTCCCTCCCTCCCTTTTTTCCTTCCTATCTCTCTTTCCTTCTTCCTTCTTTATTTGTCATTGTTATCTCAGGTGAGGGTTAAGTCCAGTCTATCTTTTGCTACTCAGCCTAAAGTAAGGGCTTTAGCTCTTTTATCCTGACTTTAATGCAGTAATTAAAATATTATTTGACCCAGGGTTTTTTGAAATTTTAATTGGTTCTTTTAAATTTTCTAATTTCCAGATAGAAATGAGCACATTAATAATCCTAATAAAACGATTACAAAGCAGAATTATAAAATATTTATGGAACAAAAATGTCATTCCTCCACTGAAACACCACTCCACTAATTCCAGTCCATGTACACATGGACCATGTCACATTGCTGCCCTGATGAAGCAATTTTAAGAGAACCTGCCATCTGCAAGTTTTTGCCAGTAGACAAGGAACACCTTGGACCCTCCAGAGCAGCAAGTGCTTAAGACTGAGAGACCAGAGAACAAAGTCATGGATCTGATACCAATCCCCCTGCGTTTGATCATGCAGCTTGGGAGTGCGAAGTTGAACCTGGGATCCCTGAAATCATCCATAAACAAAGCCAGTTAATTGAAACTAACTTATACCACAGTCAATCCCTCAAGGGCATCAAAGAATATAAAAGCAAAAAGCTTTATTCAAGTAACAACAACTTCAAAAAATAAAGACATCATGCCTCACAGATGAGGAAGAATCACTTCAAGTACTCTGGCAACTCAAAAAGCCACAATGTTTTCTTACCTCCAAATAACTGCACTAGATCGCTAGCAATGGCTCTTAATCAGGCTGAAATGGCTGAAATAATAGAATTAAGAGGCTGAATGTCAGTGAAGATCATTACATGTTCTGATGACTATCAATTCAGGATAAAGTTGAAACTCAACCCAAGAAATCCAAGGAATCCAATAAAGTTATACAGGAGCTGAAAGACAAAATCGTCCTTTCTAAGACAGAACCAAATGATATGATAGAGCTGACAAACTCACTTTAGGAATATAACAACACAACTGCAGGTGTTAACAGCAGCACAGAGCAAGCTAAGGAAAGAATCTCAGAGCTTGAAGACCAGTTATCCAAATAAATTCAGTCAGACAAAACTAAAGAGTGAGAAATAATGAACAAAACTTCTGAGAAATTATGCAACAAGACCAAAATGACAACACATTAATGTCCCTGAAACAGAGTGTGAGAGAGAAAGCAACTTGCAAACCTATTTGGGGATATTATCTACAAAAATTTCCCCAGCCTCACTAGAGAGGCTGACATTCAAACATAGGAAATTCAGAGAACCCCTGAGAGATATTATACAAGACAACCATTCCCAAGACACATAGTCATCAGATTCTCTAAGATTGACACAAAAGAAAAATGAATAAATGTAGCTAGAAAGAAGGGGCATGTAACTTACAAATGGAATCCCATCAGGCTAATCACTGTCAGAAAAATGCCTACAAGCCAGAAGATGTGGGCCTGTACTCATCATTCTTAAACAAAAGAAATTTCAACCAAGAATTCCACAGCCAGCCAAAGTAAGCTTCATAAGCAAAGGAGAAATAAAATCATTTTCAGACAAGTAAATGCTAAGAGAATTTGTTAACACTAGACTTGCCTTTCAAAAAGTCCTTAAGGAAGTGCTAAACATGGAAACAAAAAGTCATTACCAGTCACCACAAAAACATATTTTAGTACTTTTCCATTGACACTATAAAGCAACTACCCAATCAGATCAACAAAATAACTTGCTAATAATACAAAGACAGCATCAAATCAATACATATCATTATTAACCTTGAAAGTAAATGGGTTAAACATCCCACATAAAAAGCACAGAGTGGCAAGTTGGATAAAGAAGCAGCACCCTACCTTATGCTGTCTTCAAGAGACTCATCACACATGTAATGACAGCCATAGGTTCAAAGTAAAGAGATGAAAAAAAATCTATCAAGCAAATGGAAAACCAACAAAAAAATCAACAGTTGTTGTTTTAATTTCAGGAAAAAAAAAAAACAAGTTTTAAAATAATAATAATCTAAAAGGAAAAAAGAAGGGCTTCACATAATGATAAAGGGTTTGAGTCAATGAGAACATTTAACTATCCTAAATACATATGTACTCAATACTGGAACACCCAGATTTATGAAACAAATTCTTAGAGAACTGTGTAGAGACTTAAATAACCACACAATTAAAGTGGGAGACGTCAACACACTACTGACAGTGTGAGGCAGAACACTGAGGCAGAAAGCTAACAAAAATACTCAGGACCTAAATTTGACACTTAACTAAATGGGACTGACAGACTTCTGCAGGAGAGTCAATCCAACAACAGAATATATATTCTTCTCATCTGCACATGGCACATAATCAATAATCAATCACATACTCCGACATAAAACAATTCTCAAAAAATATAAAAAACCAACATTATACCAACCACATTCCTGGACCACAGTGAAATAGAAGAAGAAATCACCACTTAAGAAGATCTCAAAACCATTCAATTGCATGGAAGTTACGAAATTTGCTTCTGAATGACTTTTGGTCAAGCAAAGAAATTAAGACAGACATCAAACAATTAATTAAAAATAATGGGGAAAAAACCCACGAAGATAAAACATACCAGAATCTCTGGGACACAGCTAAGATAGTGATAAGAAGAAAACATAGTGTTAAATGCCCACATCAAAAAGTTAGAAAGATTTCATATTAACTAACAAACATCACACCTAGAGGAACAGACAATCAAGAGTAAACCAACCCCAAAGCTAGTATAAGTAAAGAAGTAAACAAAATCACAGCTGAACTGAGCAAAATTGAAAGCAGAAAGCTATACAAAGATCACCAAAATCAAAAGTTAGTTTTTTGAAAGAATAAATCAGTTTGATAGACTACTAGCTGAACTATTAAAGTAAAAGAGAGAAGATCCAAATACAATCAGAAACAACAAAGGAGACATTAGCACCTATCCCATAGAAACACACACAAAAAATACCCTGAGAGACTATTATGATTGACTCTATGCATGCAAACTAGAAAACCTGGAAGAAACTGATAAATTCCAGGAATCATACAACCTCCAAAGATTGAACCAGGAAGGAACTGAAACCCTGAACATACCAACAAGTTCTGAAATTTTATCAGTAATACCTGCCAACGAGAAAAATCCGTAAACCAGATGGATTCACAGCCAAATTCTACCAGATGTATTATATAAAGAAGAGCTGGTACCAATCCTACTGGAACTATTCCAAAAAACTGAGAAGGAGGAACTTCTCCCTAACTCACTGGAGGCCAACCTCATTCTGAAACCAAAACCTGGCAGAGATACAATGCAAAAGATAATTTCAGGCCAATAACCCTGATTAAAATGGATGCAGAAATCCTCAACAAAATACTAGCAAATTCAATCCTGCAGCACATGAAAAAGCTAATGTACCACCATCAAGTATACTTTATTCCTGGGTTGCAAGGTTGGTTCAATACAAGCATATCATAAAATGTGATTCATTGCATACACAAAACTAAAACCAAAAACCACACAATTATCTCAATAAATGAAGAAAAGTCTTTCAATAAAATTCAGTATCACTTCATGTTTAAAACCCTTAACAAACTAGGCATTAAAGGAACATACATCAAAATAATAAGAGACAGCTATGATGAACCCACAGCCAACACCATACTGAATGGGCAAAAGCTAAAAGCATTCCACTTGGGAACCAGAACTAGACAAGGAAGTCAACTTTCACCACTCTTATTCAACATGGAACTGGATGTCTTAGTCAGAGCAATCAGGCAAGAGAAAAAAATAAAAACCATCCAAATAGGAAAAGAGGAGTGAAACTATCTTTCTTCACAGATGATATGATTTTATATCTGGAAAATCCCATAGTCTCTGCACAAAGGTTCCTAGATCTGATAAACAATTTTAGCAAAATTTCAGGATAAAAAGAAACAATGTACAAAAATGCTTAGCATTCCTATATGCCAACAATGTCCACGCTGAGAGTCAAATCAAGAACACCCTTCCATTCACAAAAAATAAAAAGATCTATTGTTAAAAAGTCAGAATAGTTATTACTAAAATGTCAAAAAATAACAGATGTTGGCAAGGTTGGAAAGAAAATGGTACACTTTTACACTACACGTGGGAAAGTAAATTTGTTCAACCACTGTGGAAAGCAGTTTGGCAATTTATCAAAGAACTTAACATAGAACTACCATTCAACCAAACAACCCCATTATTGGGTATATACCCACAGTAAGATAAATCATTCTACCATAAAGACATGTGCACTCATATGTTATTTGTAGTAGTACTCACAATAGCAAAGACATGGAACCAACCTGGATACCCGTCAATGATGGACTGGATAAAGAAAATGTGGTACATATATACCATATAACACTACACAGCCTTTTAAAAAAATGAAATAATGTCTTTTGAAGCAACATGGATGGAAATGGAGGCCGATATCCTAAGCGAATTAATGCAGAAACAGAAAACCAAATACTGCATGTTCTCACTTACAGTTGGGAGTTAAACACTGATTACATGTGGACACCAAAGATGGGAACAATAGATACTGGGGCCCATTTGAGGGTGGAGGGTCAGAGGATAGTGAGAATCAAAAAAACTACCTATTGAGTACTAGGCTTATTATCTGAGTATTGAAATAATATGTACACCAAACGCCTGTGACACACAATTTACTCATGTTACAAACTGCACATTTACCCCCAAAACTAAAATTAAAATTTAAAAGAAAAAAATACGAAAATAAAAAGTAAATACAACTTCTTAGTGGGTATCACAATGTTTACCACATAGTAAAAACAAACAAACAAAAATGTCATGCCTTTTGAAGAGTAAATTACACAAATAAATGTTTATAAATTATCAGTGAATCATGAAAAGACTTATGTCTGGTTATTAAATTTATATAATTGCTTAATTAAGTTACATACTATCAATGTTATATCAAAGGGAAAGTGACTGAAAAAGTAGCAATCTTATTTAAATTTTATTACAACTGAAAATGACTACATATTTACTTTCAAAAGTAGTAGAATTCAAAGGTGAATCTCAGAATGTTTTATATTCATAAATTAAATATAAAAATTATAAAAATACTTTTCCTCTCATAACCTATTTTTCTAATTTTTCTGAAGCTCTGTTAGATGGAAATACTAACCTGAAGAGACCTTTGTGCATTTTAATGTAATTAGAATCTACCAAACAAACAAACAAACCAAAAACAGATGTTTTCTTTTTGAAAGAGATATTGACATCCAGCTCTTCAAAAAATATAAAATAATTGGATTCTTTCCTTCCCCTGTAGTATAAACCATCCCAATTTTCTGATTGTATAATTTAAGTTATTCCTTCATATTTCAGTCAAGATTAAATGCTAGTTTACATGAGCAAATGTAACACTTAGAAAAAATGATGGCAAGAGAATCTATCAGGGTACAGTATCACCAACAAATATAGTATGAAACACAACTGAAAGAGTTTCAATAATCATACCTTATCAGAATTGTGACAAAACTACCTAAATAATAAGAAAAGATTGTATTTAGAATTAATATATACTGACTTCACCTTTCATTATTATTGAAGATTCTCAGATTATTCTCAAAAAACATCATTTCTGTGACAGGATCTTAGGTCAAAATGATCTGCCTCATAGGTTCTCCATTCAAAATTTATTTTTCAGGGACTCCTGCAATCATAGTGCATCATTTTCCCTAGTGAGGCTGACCTTTGTGGATCTTTCTTTAACATTTATATTGTTTTCAGATCATGAAAAGTCAGCAAACGTAGCCAGCATCTAGCCTTTTTAATACAACAGGATTTTTGCCTATACTTGTATTTCAAGATCTTCAAAACCATCTTTAATTTTGCTCAGATTATCTGCATCTTCATCAGATATTTTCTTTAAAGTTTTAAATAACTATCTTAAACGAAGAAAAATAAACTAATCCTTATCTGACCTAAATCAATCTGTAAATTTCAGACCATTTGTTTTTTACAACTACCACAAACATACCTAAAGTTATTTTAGATGGCACAATAAAATCAATAATGTGATGTATTGGTCATGACATTGAGACTCTGATTAAAATGCTGCCCATTTTTATGCTCAGAAACTTGATTTAATTCCAACATATGCTACAGATAACAGTTTTCTGTATATTCTATAAGAGTTCTTGGTCAAAAATAATCAAAATTTGAGTTAACATGTAGTCATGAGAAGCATAATATCTGAGGATACATAAGTTATATTTGGAGACTCGTAAAAAGAAACCAACAAACACAAATATCTGATAAGTATTATATTCTATGTTAGCCAGATGCCAATTTTGATTAGATATGTAGGCTTTCTTTATTTTTCTAAACAATTTGAAATAGTACCATAGAAAGGCTAATCATATGGTTTACAAAATATTCATTAAACATTTATAGAAGAAAAAAATACAATATTGTCCTTCAACTTGCATGTTTCATTTAAAATTCCTACTGCATCTTGTACTTATATTCATATGTAAGTACAATATAGTATAAAGTATAGTTTATACAAGGTTTATACTATCTTTCTCACAGATAGTTCTGGAGTTTTGGGTACCTGTAAATCCAACTCAACAGCTATATATATATATTTTTTTTTTTTTTTTTTTTTTTTTTTTTTTGAGATGAAGTCTCACTCTTGTCCCCCAGGCTGGAGTGCAGTGGTGTGATGCAACATCCGCCTCCAGGGTTCGGCTCACTGCAACATCCACCTCCAGGGTTCAAGCAATTCTCCTGCCTCAGCCTCCCAAGGAGCTAGGATTGTAGGTGGCTGCCACCACGCCTGGCTAATTTTTGTATTTTTAGTAGAGACAAGGTTTCACCATATTGGGCAGGCTGGTCTTGAACTCCTGACCTCAGGCGATTCACCCACATCGGCCTCCCAAAGTTCTGGGATTACAGACGTGAGCCACAATGCCCGGCGAATAGCTCTAATTTTTGTGATCATTTTAGTTCCTCTAAAGCACACTTGGTCAGAGAGTGGGGTGCCTAGACATTGTGGGCTCCTGGGTAGAATACCATGTAGCATTTGTAAATTCATCCTAACATAGATAAAATAAGGTTTCTCAAATAAGGTCTTATTTTTGCTAGTTTTGGTTTAAATAATAGTAAAGTATATGACACAGAAACCTAGGATAAATTAGCAAAAAAAAAAAAAAAGTAAAATGTAGTAAGATTGCTCCATTATATTATTTTTCACTCTAAAATTTGGGGTGGTAAAGAAGATGAATATTATTTCACTTTAATTTCATAAAAGTACATTTTGAGAACCACATTCCTGAGAAAATAGTCCTTTATCATTTTCAAAGTTGGTTTTCCCCTTGACTGAAGCAGAGATGATTACTATTTTAAACAAGTGCCTGGTACATGTCCCACTAACCTCCATGAGATTTTAATGGTGCAAGCTCTCTTTCACTGACAATACTTTATCAATGGTTCCAACCTTCATAAGCAGATTTTCTATCCTAAAGCTCTAATTTGGTCTCCAAAATAATTATTTCTTTCCATTTCTAGGTTATATTTGCATATTGTTTATTAATTATAAAATACACTGAATGAACTATAATTTAGAAAATAATAAAGTGTTTTCTAACTTGGGCTAAGAAGTCATCTTTGAGTGAAACTTACCTAGAATTTTCCTATGACTGTCATTTTAAGAAGTCTATTTAAACATTCAAACATCATCTCCATCAAGGGAAAAAGAAAATTATTTCTCCATAACCTCAGATGCTGCCTCTTTTCTTTAGTTCTGTTTGTTTGTCTAAGCATAGAGAAATAAGACTCAGCACAATGGCCAATATGGTATCTGGAGTCAAATAGAAAGGGTTAAAGTCCCACCCTGTTACTTAGAAGTCTGTGATTCTAGGAAAATTACTTACCGTCTTTATACTTCAGTCATCTTATCTATGTAATCATTATACCAGGGACATACATAAATGTAGCAGGATTATAAGATGGTATGAATTTTAACTTACGCATATAAATATTCAACACGCTAACTGGCAAAAAGCAAGTTCTTAATCAATGCCACTCAATATGATTATATCAAATATTTATTCATTTGACAGTATTTATTGAGTAACTACCTGCTCCATGATAGGGGTAGAATGATGAGTAAAACAGACATACTCCTCTCCACTTGGAAATTCACTTACAGACAAAATCAACACAGATACTAATATATGGTTACAAGCTTCAATAAGAAAATTTTTAAAAAGTAGAGAAGAGATTTCTAAGAAGAGAAAACACAGGATATGAATTTGTTTGGGTGATCAAGAACTCCTTTCCTGGGAAAGATACAGCACATTTATGCATGACATCTCTATGATGAATACGGACGAACTCAGGAAGGGAGCAGTTAAGGAAAGGATAGCCTCTATGCAAAGAGGGGAAATAACTTTGTGAGTTCCAGAGGCAGTGAAAAATTATAGGGAAGGATATTAAGTCTGGAAAACAGAGGGTAAGGGGAAGGTTGGTAAGTGAATGGCCTACATAGCAGACAAAGGACAGGTCATTCAGAACCAGGTAATCCATGGTAAAGATTGTAATCAGATGCTGTCCATAGTATAAACTGTGATCAAGGAGTGTTGAAAATCCTTTGGTGGGGAAAAAGCAGAATGAGGGAGTGAGGGATGTGGAAAACTAGTTCACCATTCTGAATTTTTATCCACTTCAGTGTAGAGGATGGACTTGAGGAGGCAAAGATAATGAGGGGAGGTGATAAGAGATGGAAGTTGCAAAACTAGAGTTCAAAGAAGATAGTAGCTTAGATTAGGTGCAGAGAATAGCTATGAAGAGATGTGGAACATGTATAGGGAAGATTTTCTAAGCAAAAGCAGCAATTATTGGAGGCATATTGAAATTGAGGGGAAAGAAGATATTGACCAATGTGATCCTGGAATTCTGGCTTGCACAAACTAATTTGTAAAAAGCTATTCTCTGAAATACAGTAGAAGGAAATTGAACAAGACAGAATAAGAACTATAAGCTCAATTTGTACATGTTATATTTGAATGGACCCTATGACATCCATCAAAGAGGTCAAGAAGAGAGGTGGCTGTGTAAGACTACAGTTCAGGAGAGGAAGGCTAGATTTAGAGATGCAAATCTGAAAAGACAGTTTATGGATGGTAGCTAAAACCATGGGATAAAACGACTGCACTTTGTAAGAATTCAGAATCTAAAAAAGCAAGCAGTTAAACATGACATGTCTTCTCCCACTCACATCACTATAAAATGCAAGAATATAAATATTGCTCTTTGGTGTTTTAGTTTACTACATATGGAATCTTGGACAGAAATATCCAAAACAAAAATACATGGTTATCTGAATATCCAGGAAATCATATCATTTAGACAGGGAAGTAGAGAAATTAATGATTAATAGGCCAGTAAACTATTATAGAAAAAGTATTGTTTATGTGGTCAAGTTAGTAGAGCACTGAGATTTATTTAGGGTGGAATGCAGGTAGTGAGCATTTAATTTAGTAAGGTAAGAAAAAGGTTGGGTTTTGGCCCTGAATTGGTTTACCACAATATTTCCCACTACCTTTATGTTTCAAGTCTATGATAATTTGACCTTTCCAGAATTCTGAGATTGTGAGCAACTTTCCCCAAATGTCCTCCATCTGCTGTTCTAACCAGTTTACTCAACTGAGCTAAGCTAGTCATACTTGTCTAAAGCAATGTTCTAAATGTTCTAACTAGTATGAAACTAAATGAATAAAGAGAAGATCAATACAATGAATAAATACAAGGTCAGAGAAAGGGCCAACTCATGTTTTATATGTAAGTATTAACTTAGCAGAAATGTCAGAATTTATGAAACACAATGCTCATTATTAAAAATGACATCATTGGTGATATAATAATGACCTAAGTGATAAAAATTATCATACAGAGTTCATATAGTTTATGTTGTTGCTGATCATCATAAACACTATGTAGCTTTTCTGGATATGTTGTCACAGAAAAAAAATAAATCCACATTACTCATTATTTTGCATAAATTTCTAAAGCATAATAAAATTTCCATTCAACATTTTACTTTGGAAATGCTGTCTCTTCTAGGCAGTGACTCCTACTTTTATTGCATATTAAAATATTACATACTGATAATGATGAATTACTAGCTGTATTAGTGTGGTTTTCAATCAATCATGAGCACAGAACCAATTCTCTATGAAAGTTTAGGAACATATAAATCTATCAAATACATACAGTGCTCACTGATTTGTCTAGTAAGAAACTAGACTAAAAATAAAATTGGACCTGATTTTCAAGAGTTTACACATGCCAAATCTCATAAGATAATTTGATTCCAACATTGAAGATGATTTTGGTCGGTAGGTGGGTTAATTTAGGAATTCTTATCACTCACAACTCTTTGTGAATAAAAATAATAAAGTATTTTCAAAAGTAAGAAACTTGTTAAGTCTGGTGTTTTTTTCCTAAGCTGTTTGTTCTGTCACTAGTTGTATATTTGTTAATGTATTATAATTTCTTAAGTCACTACTCCATTAATGTTTTCAAAACTCCACCTTACATGAAAGTCTTTATAAACCACTAATTCTGAATATGCCTTGTTTATTTTTAAATGTATTTGGTATAAAGTAAACTTTAAGAAAATATGAAACATTAATATTTCTAGGAGCTTATTCAAGGAATTTAAAAATTCACAAACACACATAATGTATAAATTTCTTCTTGAGCTGTTAGAGTCTAACAACTATCAGTTATAATAAAATAGTAATTGATAAATACTTCACCTAGTTTCCTTTTAAATATATAAGGTGAATTGGTTAATGTTTCTGGATAATTCCGCACAAAAAGTGTTTATAGTTACTCAACAAAAGGGTATAAACATTTCAGTACGTTTTATTTTTTAAATCATAAAATCATAAGTAATTAGTATATTAAATAACTTTTAGTAACATTTAATCACTTCATAGTATTCATAGTACCTAAAGTTGTAATTATTTTTCATAAAATATTTCACTTAATGGAATAATAGATAAACTTATATTTAGGTCTCCTATATATAGAAAAACTATTGACATAATTGGTCATTCCAGATTGTACTTCTCCCTTATTAAAATTATCTTACATTATAGTACATGTCTTAATATAATATTAGAATATGTTCAATCTCTGAAATTAAAACTAAAATATATATAATGCATATAATCGAAAAAATTTAAGGATATTTTTAAATCTATAACCACATATGTTAGCATAATTAGGGAGCACATATATATACATACACACATATATATACACATATAGGTTATACATATATAATTTTATCTATTCTTTTTGCTACTTAATCAAATTTATAAGAAACTGATTCAATCAACCAAAAGTTTAAAAAAGATGATTCTGTTACTAATTTGTTATTGTGTAGTAATTAAAATGTCTTAATATATTCATTATCATTTTTCTATATTTCTCCTGTAGTTCTTCTTTAATAATGTATTCTGATATCACATGAATCTAAATGCAAATCATTTCATATCCTGACTATATTCCAAAACTAGCAATGATGTGGTTTAGAATACTAATGAGTCAATTCTCTCAAAATGTAAAACTCGGGAGTTTTATGTCTATGAAGGATTTTCTATAAGTCTTTAAAGTAGCAGAACTCTACACAAAGAAGCATAATATTAGAAATAAACTAGAAATAAATACTGAGCTGCTTACCAAGGAGACACAATTTCAATACTGAGCCAACAAACCACAACAGCTAAATGCAAAGGCACCCCACAACAGTTTAATTCAAAGACTGACTCTGAACAAGGCAAGAGTGAACACAAAGGAAAAGGACCAAAAGAGAAGTTGGGACAGAGAATAAGACGACTGCATTTCAGGAGCAAAAAGAGAGGTAAAATAATGTTGCTGTCCAGTGGCCTCATTTTGTCCACCTCATTACTCCTGGAATAGATTCAAACCACAGGGACCTTAGACAATATGCTAAGTCAGTTACCAGGCCAATATATGAGATGCATTCTGATGATGTGTAAAGCAAATTTTCACCTCCATATAACGGAACAACTGATATAATGTATATGACAGAAGAACACCATAATCTCAGGAATATGAGAACTATTCCATTTGAAGACTTACAAAAATGAATGTAAGTTCAATTGGTGGCTATAACTTTGAAAACTTCCAAAAAGAAAAATGATGTGTCTGAACCAATAGAAATTAATGAGCAAACTTGTAATGAAATTAGAACTTGAGTAATCAAAACCAGGCTGGCATCTCTTAACGCACATTTTCAACCTGAAACATTCTAGACTTAGTAACCACAGAGCACACGCTGTGAAATGAGTGGAAATTGAAAGACGCTTGGAAGCCCCATGGGGACTTACTGTACCTGTGTCCACATCCTTCACCTGTTGCCTGGCTCGAGCTGTCTGGTTCCACTTTGAGCTCTTGCAGAACCAACCCTTTGTCGTGTGGTCCAGGAAAGTCCATGCCTGGCACCACCTCCTCCTCTAGGGATTCCACATAGAAGAGAGTCCTGGCTGGCTGCTGGGTGGCTTGTCCAGGAGCCCCTTGCTGCAGCCTCGTGGCAACTGGAAGCAGGGTGCCATTCAGCGGATTGAAGGAAGAGGAGGAAGAGGACGGAGAGGACGACGAAGAGGAAGAGGAGGAAGGTTTCTTCCAGAAAGTGCTCACACCGCTTCTCTCATGGCTTTTGAGCAGGCGGCTCTGGCTGGGTCCCCAATGCTCAAAGCTGCCACTGCCATCCTGTTGCAGGCAGCCTCCCCCCGCCGGGCTGCCGGTGGACGGTGACGGGTGGCTGAAGAGTTTCCAGCGGAGTCGCAGAATGTGCTTCACATCGAAGTCTTTTCGCCCAGAGCCTGACATGCTTTACAACAGAAGCCAAAAGGCTAGCAGCTCACGCAGGAGTAGGCTGGTCAGCAGGTGGGGGAGGCCAGCGGAGCCCGGGGGCGGAGGAAGAAGCGGGATGCGCCCTCTGCACCCCTAAAGCCAGAAGACGCGAGGCGGGCTGCGCGCCCTGTCAGACGAAGGCTGGAGCGCGGACGGCAAAGCCGCGCGGTTCAGCCTCGGTTGGGTCCACAGGACCTGGGCGTGGGGACACCACCAGGCAGGAGCAGAGGCAGGACTGGGACGCCAAAGGCTGAGAATCCTCGATGCCCGCGGGGGAGCCCCGTGGTTATGGCGAGGTGGGACAACCCTTAGGCTGGAGATGCGTGAGGGAGGGAGGTCTGAGTGCTCCGAAGCTCCGGAGGCGGCTGCAGATGGATACACCTCTCTGGAATGCGCTTGTGGCAGAGCCTTAGTAGGGAAGGTGGTGGCGTTCTTGTCCTTGCAGCTCAGAGTTCAGTGTCTGGAGAGCGCAGAGAGAAGAGACCCAAGTCTCGAGGAAGCGTACCCCTCGCCAGCTCTCTTGGTACACCTGCGCCCCTGTCCCTGGCCTTTTCGAGGATGCCCTGATAGCCTGCCGGGTGGCTCTGAGAAAGTCAATTGCTTTCTGCAATGCTAGAAGAGGTGGTTTTATATAGTCAGTTCGTAAAAGAGAAAAATAGATATTCTAACGCATATAGGGAGGCAAAAGAAAAAGCCCGCCTGTGAAGCTGTCAAGGTCCTCACAGTACAATTTTCTCTCTGCCTCAGAGCCTCCTCCTCCCCCGTAAGTGACGCAGATGTGCACTGGGGCCTATACGGAGAGATGGAGGGAGGGAGGGAAGGCTTCAATCTTCTTTATGCAAGTGAGACTGCTGCTCTTATTGTCCCCTTGCGTGGGTCTTGTCACCTTTTTCCACCCTCCTTCCTCACTACATTACTGTGTAGCAATACAAGGAAAGAAAACAGGCATTATGCTTTTGCATCAGTAAACACTACGCATGAATCATGGCAGTGTAAACTTAATAGGCTGCCATCAGTTTGCAGGTTGCAGGTTGCAGGTTAATGGCTTGAATTATTTAATAAACCGTATCTTTTAACCTTTAGCCTTAGTTTCTCTGTAGTGAGACACAGAAGAAACAGGGATGCGGGCGTCAAAATGTGATGATGCCACCATCCTGACACTTACATTGTGATTCTGCTATTAATGCACCCAGGCAGTGCTTCACCCCTGGGGCCAGAGGCACACGGGAGAAATTTGAAGATGGACGTCTGAACACGGGGGACGGGGTTTGCGAAATCAGTGCATTTGGTGTGTAGCCTCGGAATGAAAGCTGTTATCAGTGTAAATCAAGAATGGAATAAAATGATAAAAGAGAATTTCAAGGCATAACCTTCTAGTACATAGATCATTGTATATTATGCATGGAAGAGTTTAGGCAATGAATGAGAATAGCCAAAGTCTACTTACTATCTTGCAAATGGGTGTTTGGAGAAGATGTGTTTTTTCCTCGTATCTATATTTAGAATGGTGATGATTGCAATCACTTTCAGGACATGACTACTTGGAATATTTTAACCTTTCCTTTAATGAGCCATTAAAATAGAACCTGGTCATCCTGGCTAACATGGTGAAACCCCGTCTCTACCAAAAAAAAAAAAAAAAAAAAAAAAAAAAAATTAGCTGGGCATGGTGGCGGGCGCCTGTGATCCCAGCTACTTGGGAGGCTGAGGCAGGAGAATGGCGTGAACTCGGCAGGCAGAGCTTGCAGTGAGCAGAGACTGTGCGCCACTGCACTCCAGCCTGGGCTGCAGAGCGAGACTCCGTCTCAAAAAATAAAATAAAATAAAATAAATTAAAAATAAAAATAAAATAAAAATAAAATAGAACCTGGTAATCTTTGTTGAAGACAAGGGGACCAGAGATGCAACGTGTTCCCTAACTCAACCAGGAATATGGTTGTTGTCCAGTCATGAAATTCACAGTTTCGGTAACCCCCAACAGAGCATAGGAATTAACCACTGAAGTGCAGTTACACTACTGCTCAGTTACCCCCAAGGTTGAGCTGTAAACATAACCAGAAACCAAAGCTAAATTTGGAGTCCTTAGACAAAGTTGAACACTTTCATAAAAAAAGAAATTAAGTGCACAAAAGACCTATTTTTAGTGGAAAAAAATTACTATAGTGCTTTTTAAATATTGATTTATGCCACAACAGCTGGACTGCAATCCCTTGTGCCTTGATTTTTCTCTCAGTATTCAGTCATTTTTGTTTGTTTTTCGTTTATTAAGCAAAACCCCTTTAAAGCCAACGTTGGCGACAGATCATTTTTATCCAACAATGGAATCAAGTAAGTATTTCCCTTAGGGAAGAAAATAGTATATGAAATTACACATCACAAACAGGACAGAGGACACTTTCCATGAGAAGTAATGTTGAAAGTTGAAGTGCATGTAATTAATTTGTATAGAAATCAGTGCTTCATGGATTATCTCACTTGATTTTTTTAAAATAATGTAAAATAATTCAAGTCTCTCTATATATTTTTTCATTAGTTAATATCCATCACCATTCAAAAACTGTACTATAAAATTTATTTGCTGTTATTCTAAAATTCAATTTTGCAGTTCCTTTTTCTCTGCAATACTAACAAGAATATTCCACAGTTAAAAGTTATATGTTTAGAGGACAATATTTTATATAACCCAAAGGATATGTAAACTTAATTTGTGGTATAAAGAAACATGAATTTAAAATATTGTCACATTTAGCAGATAATGAATGATGCCTATTTATTAGTCTTGTAGTAATATTTAGTAGGTTTAAAGCACTGTCATAACCTATTATGTAAATATAGGTACCTTTCTATATTTGTCAATCTGCATACAATATATAAGTTTGAAAAAATCACTCTTCTTGGAAATATATTTAAATAAAATTCAATTTAATTATCAAATGAAAATATTTCAAATTTAAGAAATAAACTATTCATGAAGTAATGTTAAACTGAAATGATTGACAAAGATGATTATATTATTTTCACTTGATTGTTACCATACTACAGTAATGTAGAAAATGAAGGAGAAAATAAAATCTTTTAAAAATGGGAGAAAGAGAGGAAAGTGAGAAGGATGAGAAGAGAAGGAGAAAAAAGAAAGAGGGAGAGATTGCGAGAGAGGGAAAGACAGAAAGAGGGAGGAAAGGAGGAAGGAAAATAATTTGGTTGGAATTATGGCTTAACTTGGCATATTAGATAAAATCCTTGAAAAATATACTTTGTAAAATACTGCACTAATTAATTTGTTTATCTGTTATTCAAAAATAAAAAACTTTGATTGATCACTTAGGTCCAGTGCAAACTAGTAACAAATACGAAGGAACTGGTTACATGCACCTTGCTGGAAGAACTCACGAAAGAGGATTGTTTAACAAGCCACAATTAATAATTGACTTGTGAGTCAATTAAATTAAGATTTAAGATAACCAAGCTTATAGGCAAGAAGACATTGACATAGTAAAGACCACTTTTAACAATCCTAACAAACACACTTTGTTTTAAAGACAGAAACTATTTAATTATTCTAACACTATTGAATTAAATTGAACTGTCAGTCGAATCAATCAGTCTTTGAAATGAATATCCTTATGGTTGCCATAGTTTCCTGAAAGTGTGTAAGCAAAAAAGATTATTCAGGATACGGAAAATCTGTAGAATATTCAAGTATTTACTGTAATACCCAAATACAAAACTCTCTGCATAATTATTAAGTCAAGCATGGTGTAAAATATATCACACTGAAAGTTTCTACAACTCAAATATTTAAACAATAAGCAAAATCAGCTTTGGATCTGTTTTAGTCCATTATCTGTTACTTGTAATAGAATACCTGAAGGTGGGTAAACACCTGAAAAAATGCTCATCATCACTGGCCATCAGAGAAATGCAAATCAAAACCACAATGAGATACCATCTCACACCACTTAGAATGGCGATCATTAAAAAGTCAGGAAACAACAGGTGCTGGAGAGGATATGGAGAAATAGGAACACTTTTACACTGTTGGTGGGATTGTAAACTAGTTCAACCATTATGGAAAACAGTATGGTGATTCCTCAAGGATCTAGAACTAGATGTACCATATGACCCAGCCATCCCATTACTGGGTATATACCCAAAGGATTATAAATTATGCTGCTATAAAGACACATGCACATGTATGTTTATTGCAGCACTATTCACAATAGCAAAGACTTGGAATCAACCCAAATGTCCATCAGTGACAGATTGGATTAAGAAAATGTGGCACATATACACCATGGAATACTATGCAGCCATAAAAAAGGATGAGTTTGTGTCCTTTGTAAGGACATGGATGCAGCTGGAATCCATCATTCTTAGCAAACTATCACAAGAACAGAAAACCAAACACCGCATGTTCTCACTCATAGGTGGGAACTGAACAATGAGATCACTTGGACTCGGGAAGGAGGACATCACACACCGGGGCCTATCATGGGGAGGGGGGAGGGGGGAGGGATTGCATTGGGAGTTATACCTGATGTAAATGACGAGTTGATGGGTGCAGCACACCAACATGGCACAAGTATACATATGTAACAAACCTGCACGTTATGCACATGTACCCTACAACTTACAGTATAATAATAATAAATAAATTTAAAAAAAAAAAGAAATGTATTTATTATAGTTATGGAGGCTGAGAAGCCTGAGGTCTAGGGACTGCATCTGGTGAAGGTCTTCTTGCTGGTGCGGAACTCTCTGCAGAGTCCTGGAGCTGCACAGGCATCACATAGCAATGGGGTTAAGCATGCTATCTCAGGTCCCTCTTCCTTTTCTTACAAAGCCACTAATCCCACTTCCATGATAACCCATTAATCTATTAATTCATGAGGTTCTGCCCTCAAGACCCAATCACCTCCTAAATGCCCGCCTTCTCAATACTACCACAACAGAGATTAAATTTCAACATGAGTTTTGGAACGGACAAAAATTCATACCATTCAAGAATTCTCTAGACTGAAAGTTTCTCACTTTTAGTGACTATTTTCTAAGCAAATGCAATTAAATGTACACTTTTCTAGGAAAAGTGATTTTGATTTTTTGTATCTTTTTAGCAAGCCTTCTACAATATCTAGAAATTTGCGTATACATGATAATACTCAACAAAAGCATTTGAATAGCTAATTATGCTCAAATTTGAAAGTTCATGCCTTATAATGGCTCCTGTGATTTTGTCTTTGATTAATATTAATAAGATGTATCCATGTACATTTTGTTAGTCCATTTTTGTACTGGGTAATTTATAAAGAAAATAAGTTTAATCAGCTCACAGTTCTTCAGGGTGTACAGGCTTCTGCTTCTGGGGAGGTCTCAGGAACCTCATAATCATGGCAGAAGGCAAGGGGAAGCACGCATGTCCTATATGGTTGGAGCAGGAAGAAGAGAGAGCTAATATAAAGGTGCCACACACTTTCAAACAATCAGATCTCATGAGAATTCTACCATGAGGACAAAAAGATGGATGTCCACCCTCATGATTCAGTCACCTCACACCAGGCTCCTCCTCCAGCACCCAGGATTGCAATTTGACATGAGATTTGGGTGGGGACACAGAGCCAAACCATATCATACATTAATACAAATATTATTTAAAATTAGAGAATATCATTTAAAATAATTATATAGAATTTTTGATGTATACATTAAACAAAAAATGTTTTGCAGTGACTTTTTTTTTCCCCAAAATGATTGAAACTTAATACCATATAGCACTAATGTTAAGTTATCTCATGCACAATCAAGGTTTCCTATCTCTTAAAAGAAATACACATAACCATTCAGGGTCTATTAATCTTCATTACAGTATAGGTATACTTTACTTAAGCAGCAATTAAGTGACTGCTTAATAAACAATTGTAGGTATTCATTGATCCCCAGGGGCCATTTTAATCCACTCAACCTCCTTGGTTTATTTGACCTTTTGATTTAGATCTGGCAATACGTGTATTGTATAGTTAAGGAATTCTTACATAAATTGTTGAGTTAATTTCATTAGTACGTGAATTCAAAATGACATTAAAATAATGAATTTCTATTAATGATGAGCCCAGTTTTATTTGTGTGTCTTTTTACTTCCCCAAACTCTGTGCAGAATATTGACAGTGGTTTGTGAACATCCATTATTTTCACTTTTGTATTGGGTCCTGTCTGGTTAATCACACTGCTGAGGGACTTATGATATAATTTTTTTTTTTTTTTTTTTTTTTTTTTTTTTTGAGATGGAGTCTCGCTCTGTCACCTAGGCTGGAGTGCAGTGGTATGATCTCTGCTCACTGTAACCTCCGCTTCCTGAATTCAAGCGATTCTCCTGCCTCAGTCTCCCGAGTAACTGGGACTACAGGTGCCCACCACCACATCCGGCTAATTTTTGTATTTTTAGTAGAGATGAGATTTCACCATATTGGCCAGGCTGGTCTCAAACTCCTGACATTGTGAACCTCTCACCTCAGCCTCCCAAAGGGCTGGGATTACAGGCATGAGGCACAGCACCTGGCCTATGATGTGATTTTTAAAACACTTTCTATCTCTTTTACGAAAATATTTCTAGATTGAGAACAAATATATATATACACATATAGATATAGATAAATGTAATATATATGTTTAATATGTAATTATATTTCAATAATATTTTCTAATGAGTAAAACAATTTGGTGGCATGATATCCTATTTTGTATAACACTGGAATATTTCAAAAAGAAAACTGCTTAACTAATACTTATTTACAAAGCGTTAAGATTTCCCTAGTATTAAAAAGTAATTTCATCATTTTGCATATTGCACTTAAAATTTGCCTGTATCACTATGGGGTAAGGTGAGTCCCATGAAACTTTAATCAGTATGATCAAAATAAAATAGTAAAATTATAGTTTATAAAGTACAGATTTGGAAGTTAGAGGAGTGTACGATATTCATATAAACATAGATAACATAACTTTGTGGATATTTTATTTTCTGTTGTCTCTTTTGAGACATGAACTTTTGGAGACTTTAAAATATTTTCTCAATTCAGGTTACTACATTTCACTTTCTATCTTGAGACATATTTGCCAAAACTTTATACTTTCATTTGCCTGCATTATTACCAGATCATTTAAAAATCTAGGACAAAAATGCATGGCTTTAAAAGCTAAGATCTAGCTTGTCTTAACATAATTTAATTAGGGATATAACATAAATTATAAATATTTTTCAAATGCTCTTTTTTTCCCACAAGTATATGTGTAATATGTGAACTTATAACACCCAAGAACAAAATTTTATAATCTGTTTTAGAAATAGTACTGTGAATTTTATTTCAAATAAATTATATATTCAGAGTATTGGGAAGATGATTCTAAGAAATCAAATTACTTTGAAACACTATTACTGTAAGTAAATTGGCTTACAAAATCTAACTGGAAAATCACAACTTGACTCTTAATATATTTTCCTGAGTTTTACACCCAGTCAGGATGCTTTTGGTTCACCAGTCCAAAAGAATATTACTTGTCAGCCCCATGGGAAGCTAACAAGATGACCCTTTGCCTTGAAGCCTGTCTCTTGTAAATGTGGTTACTGCTCCCTTTCTGTAGAGCTCTAGCTACTGGCCATCAGGACACATGTAAATTCTCATTCTTTATTGCTCAAAGGAAATATGACATGGACTTCACATGATAATATACTAAAGTCTAAAAAATATTAAAACAGATAAATCTATAAATTAAAGCACTACATATAATTATTGAAATTGTAGCCTACTTAAGATTTCATGTTATATCTGGGACAAAATTACAAGTAAAATAATAACGGCAAAAGGAATGATGAATTTTCAGATTATGTTACATTCTTTAAATTTCTTCACACTAGATAGATACCCAGATTAAATATAGAGTATTTTCTTCAGTGGTGAGGTATGAAACATTTTAAAGATCATATTATTATTTTCTTCTTCATTGGATAATGACTAAAGAAACTAAGAAAGGAACTACTATTTTACAACATCCTACTAAGTGCCAGACAATGATTTCATTCTATCTTGATAAAAATCTTATTTAGGTAGGCATTATAAAACAGGCTTAATATGAAAAAAAGTAGAATCAACTGGCCACTAATATTTTCTTCTATTAATTGTTTTAGACACTCTCCATAAGTTGTGCTTTTTCTTCTGTTTTATAATTTACATATGAGAACTTAAAAAACTGAAAAACTCATTAAAGGCAGCGATTCTCAATATAATTTCATGAGCTGTGTGAGCTCTGCTTCATAGACTCCTTGTATTCTCAAAATTGAGCTGTCTTTCTAATGTGTGTGTGTGTGTGTGTGCATGCGCACACGCATGTGCATGTGTGGGTGTGTTAGTCCCTTTTGTGCTTTTAAAACAGCACTACATACTGGGTAATTTATAAAGAACATACATTTATTCTTTCATAGTTCTGGAGGCTGGGAAGTTCAAGACCAATGCACTAGAATTTGGTCTAAAGAACATCTTCTCACTCTGAACACACATAGTAGAAGGCAGAAGAGCAAGACAGAGAACAAAGTCTGTGTCTCCACATGACAGAAGAGCAGAAGAGACAGAACCTACTCCTGTAAGTCCATTTTATAATGTCATTAATCCATTCACAGGGGAGGGAGCCCTCATGACAGAAACACGTCCCAAAAGGCTCGCTTCCTAACACAGTGTCATTAGGGATTAAGTTTCCAACAGAAGAATATGAAGAAATGCATTCAGACCATAGCAGTGTGTATTATTTTCAAGTCTATATGTATGTTACTGTATTTGTGCAGATACATGGGTGGCTATATCTCTATAGAAACAAACATAATGGTTTATTTTGTGGGGGCAACAAATTTTGGAAAATGAAGATAGTCTTACTAGACTAGGATGGTTGTGCAGGGCAAAGAAGTCTTATTTAATTTTGAAGTCATAGTGCCTAACTGTCTATGATGACATGAAACACCAGTAAACACTGGATAGTTTTGAGTTTATCATAATGAGAAATGGGATAAGGGTAATAACACTTTATTGTGGAGAAGAGGTCAGGAAACATGTAATACTTTTTTTAAAAGTACTGTGAAATTGTGGTTCTACAATTATTTAGTGTGAAAACAAATGGAATTATAAAACTAGTGGTTTTGGAATATTTTGGGGCTTTCACTTATATTTCTAAAGTACTATAAAATACTCAAGAAAAATTCAGCATATATTATGCATATTCATTTTGTCAAAAAGGCAATGCAATGTGCAAGTAAGTGCTTTTATTGTAATTCTTAAAATTGTATTTTTAAATCAAGAAAGATTTAAATCTTCACATTTAAATCCATAAGCTTTAGTTACATTAAAAATTCCATCTCTGCATTATCATCCTTTCATTTATTCAAACATATTTTTTATTGAGCACTTACTTTGTGCCAAGCCATGTTCAAGGTGACAGGGATGTATCAGTTAAAAAAAAAAAAAAAAAAAAAAGGTAGACCAAAATCTGTGCCCTCAAGGACCTTACATTCTTGAGGTGAGAGATAGAAACTAAAATACAACAAATAAATAAGTGTATCAGGTGATGGAGACATCATCCATGGAGATAAATAAACCATAGAAGAAATACAGGGAGTTTTGAAGGAAAGGGGGCTGAGCTTTAAGTAATCTATGTGCTTAAGCTCCACTGATAAGGTGGCATTTCTCTTGTGTCCAAAAAGAGGTGAAAGCATGGACTGTTCGTGTATGAGTGACAGTGCCATGGCAGAGGGAATAGAAAAGCAGGGGCCTGGGGCCACGATAAAGTTTGGTGTATTTAAGGGGTCATAAGTACTAGAGGTGAGTGAGCAGAAAGGAAAGGGGCTCTATTGGAGTTCAAGGAGGCAGCAGACAAGACACCAGCTCTTTTAGGCAAGTGCAGGATCTTTTAGGCAAGTGCACAGATATTAGTTTTTATTCTGAATGAGGTGGAAAGCCATTGGAGGATTTGGAGCATTGGAGTGATAGCATCGGACTTCCATTTTCTTAGATCACTCTGGCAGACGTGATGGGAATAAACAGAAGAAAGCAAGGTAGAGAAAAGAAAAACAACGGACAGACTATAGAATAAAGAATCTAAGAGATGATGTAAATGTGGACCAGACATTGTGGCAAGATCTAGCATTCATAGGGAATCTATTTTCCTTAAAGTTCATGGTCTTTTCTTTTCATTTTTAGATGGGAAGCTATGTTATAGATAGTCTTGTCTATCTTTCACTCCCCTAAAATAACTAATGTCTCTATTTTTTTCTGTTCTTCACTGAGGCAGGATGCTCACATAAACCTAAAGCATGGTCAGGTCTATATATTCCTACAAGATAAAGCAATTTATATTTTATCCTGATTTACAAAAGAGGGTGTAAACTTGTACTTATGCAATACGAATATGCTTTATACCTAATTTACAGTATAAGGGCTACAGTTAACAATGTTGTATTACACTAGAAAGTTGCTAAGAGCAGATTTGGATGCTCTCCTTTCTCTCTGTCTCTCTCCTTCTCTCTCAAACACATACACATATGCACACACAAAAGTAACCATGTTAGGTGATGAATATGTTGATTTTCCTAACTGTGGTAATCAGTTCACTATATATACCTATATCAAAACATCATGTTGTATACTTTAAATACATACAATTATAAAAATGAAAAGAACTATGTTTTTCCTGGTGCATGTCAAATTTGGCTAGAGGGATAATCAAGGCTCTTCCTCACTCTTCAAGTGTGACAGAAGTGCTATGGGCAGTGCAAGAAGTCAGAGCCTGAGCAGCACACGCTATAAATATATTTGCACAAAGCATTTAAATTATAACATTTGCAAAATAGTAGGTGCATTATTCCTCCTAGTTGTCTACTGACTGGAAAGCAACATTTTAGAATGGAACGTCACAGTCTTTGAAATAAAATCATGACCCAAACCCTTCTCTGCTGCTTACAATTTGTATAACCTTGGGCACAGTACTTGATTTCTTTGAGTCTCAGCTTTCCTATCTGCAAAATAGAAGTTAATGTGTAGATCAAATAAAGTAAACCTGTTAAACAAGTAGCACATTCTTGGTGCCTAAGTAAAGGTAGATATTGATATCTACTTTGAAAATATTTGTATATTTAAATGACCTTTATATTGTTGTAAAAAAAAGTTTAAAAATAAAGCTTTCAATACTTAGTTGGTTTTGCAACTTTCAAAGGCATTTTGTAAAATATCCAGATTACTATTCACTTGAGTATTCACAACATAGAATCACTGATTAATCACAGCATTGATTTTTTGGTGAGCTTGTAGTTTTGTAAGTCAATAACAAAAATTGAAAATCAATCTTTTACATAATTTTATTCTAGGAATAGTCAGAATTCACAGATGTCTGCATATTAGGGATATTCTAAAATCATTTCAAGTAGGAGAAATGTAATAAAATATTTGCTTCAGTTGACAAATCACTTAAGTTAATTTTATCCTCTCTTGTGAGTTGGGAGAATAATGAGAAATTAATGAATAAGTAATTTAGATTACAAAAAAATCTTGCAATAGACTGTAAGGAACTTAAGAGAAATGACATTTCACTAAGTAAATCTCTGATAGTGTGAGTGAAACAATAAATTTTACTGGTAACACTAGAGGTTATTTTGCCAGTTATGAAACCTGACCATTAATATTTATTGAACTGGGTATATGGAATTTATGGATATTGCCTACCAGATATAATGCATTATAAAGCCATCATTGTGCGGTTTTTTGGTAGAAAAAAAATATTCAAATGAAATGCTAGTCACATTTCTAGTTTTGAATAAGAATGCCATATATATATATATTTATTTACCTCATTTTTATACATATATATAGAGAGAGAGACTGGAAATTTTTTAAAAAATTAATTTGTTTTAAAGAAACAAGCTATCAGTAAGCTAACTTTTCTACACTTATGTCGTTTTTATGAGTATCATAGAGTGCTAGAATAATTTATATTATCAAATAGACTTAAAATTTCCTCTGATTTTGTAGATTCCTGCCTGTGGAAACTAAAATTGATACTTATATTCAACAGAACAAGCTTACCAGAAGATTCATTTATTGCTTTTGATATACTCTTACAGATATATATATTTTTTGTTTTGTGTTTTGTTTTTTGTTTTTTAGATGGAGTTTCACTCTTGTTGCCCAGACTGGAGTGCAGTGGCACAATCTCAGCTCAGATATATGCTTTGTACAAGCATTGCAAACCCAGACTATAGATTCCTGGCACTCAAAAATATGTGAAGTCATGCAAATGCTAATTGAAACCACAGAATATTTCAATAAATCAATCAATATTGAGAATCAGCTGTGTGCTCAGCACTGTGCAGTGAACTGGATAAGGACATATCTTGGCAGAAGACAGACACACACACACACATGAAGAATTTTAAAGTAGAACTAACCCCACAAAAAGATGTTTTAAACCCTTACTCTTATAATGTACATACAGCTTATGCAGCAATTTTTCACAATTATTTCTCTTGCTTGTCTCTCAAACTTACAAAAATGAAGGTCAGAGAGGCCTAGTTAGCAATCACACACTTCTCTAGACCTCTAGTCAGTCCTACAGCAGTCTATTTTTTTATTATTATACTTTAAGTTCTAGGGTACATGTGCACAAAGTGCAGGTTTGCTACATATGTATACACGTGCCATGTTGGTATGCTGCACCCATCAACTCATCATTTACATTAGGTATATCTCCTAATGCTATCCCTGCCCCCTCACTCCACCCCACGACAGGCCCTGGTCTATGAGGTTCCCCTTCCTGTGTCCAAGTGTTCTCAAGAGAGAATTTTACAGACTATAGAGAGTTATAAAATTTTAATTTTCATATGCAACATAATAACTCTTAAAGTTGCCTACTTTAGATTGTCTTTCTCTGCCCCAGTTCTGAGCCCCATTTTCCTCTGCTCTGGGTTGTGATCTCTAATAACTCTTTAGAGTAAAGCTGTTATTCCAGTGTGAACCGATTGTTCCCTATTCAAACAATATCATGTGTGTATACACGCACATGGAGTTTGAAGAGATTCAAATTACAGTGATTAATAAAAATCAATAACTTTAAAGTGAAAAAATACAGGTGGAACATCTCTAATATGAAAATTCCAAACCCAAACAGCTCTAACATCTGGAATGTTTTGACTGATGACCTGATGACTTAAGTGAAAAATTTAGCACCTGACTTCATGTGACAGGTGGAAGTCAAAACTCAGTCAAACCTTTTCTTCATGCTCAAAAAAACTTGAATATTATGTAAAATTATCTTCAGACTATGTGTATAAAGTCAGTGACTATGAAATTTAATGAATTTCATGTTGAAACTTGGGTTCCATCTGCAAGATATTTCATGGTACATACGCAAATATTTCAAATCCAAAAAAATCCCAAATCTGAAAACATTTATGGTCCCAAGCATTTTGGAATATGTATATTTAACCTGCAGGGTGACATTTACTTATTTTTGACAGACAGTCGTTCAACTCATGTGACAAGTAAGAATTTATACGCATGAGAAAGGTAAATAATTTAAGTGGAATCAACTTATAGAAGACATTGAACTCCACATCTTTGCAATTTTGTATTGTTATTTTATCATTACCATGGAGGTTATGGGAGTTTTAAGGTGTCAGTGACCTTTAATATAGCCCCTTTCAGTAGGATATCCCAAAAGAAAATAAAAAGGAATTTTAAGAATGTTAAGATGTAGTTGAGCAACAGTTCTAATGATGTCAAAAAGATTCAGGAGAATTACTGTACAAGAAGTAGGGAATTAATCAGTAAGGAGAAATCTGCTGATGGCCTTTAATTAAGTTAGTGATTTAGCTAATCTAACATTTGGTCAGAACATGACCATCCAATATAGACAGAGTTAAATTTTTAATAATAATTTAGACTGTTAGGAGGAGGCCATTAAATATTTGTCATTAAATTGTTGGATTCTTTTCAGTCATGGAACAAGTATTTACTGAACACTTGCTTTAGGCATATAACCATGCACTATAAAGCAAGCTTCCACTGTCCACACAGAGCTTGCACTTTATTTACTATGAAAAGCCATAAACAATAAAAAATAGCTCAATGTTTTGGTAAGCAACCAATTGGTGAGGTGGAAAATGACAATGCACTGACAGTTCCCTGCTTTAAATAAAATCTTTAGAGGAGCCATCCTTGTCAACTTGAGATTAGAGCTGATCTAAAGGAGAGAAGAGATAAAAAGTAGAATAAAAGACAGAAAAGACAAAGAAAATAAAGAAATGGACTCTGAAAAATACAAGGAAATGATCAACATAAGAGCAGGAAACCTCACAAACTAGAGAGGGAATGACCATTGAAAGCCACTCGGGTAGCAAAGAGGATGGAATATCAAAGGAAATAAAGGTCACTGCTCATGATAGTGTGGGAGGAGAAGGAAGAGATAGTGTTAGAGAGTTTTATTTCATAGCATAGAGTTTGATTTTAATTCTATCTCCAATAGAAATTGAGTGAAGTGTTTTAAGGAGGGAATGAGTGTGTAATTTCAGATTTAAAGAATGGTGACCTGTATTGGATTAGAGAAAGTCAACAGTCAAAAGAAAGAAATGAATCATCTGGAAATTTGTTTTTCTTCATCCAAAGACTCAATAATGTAGCCAAGAATCATTCAATAACAAGGTTCAGAAATAAGAAGCTGGAGGGTATTAATGCTTACATTCATACAGATGAGATCTCTTAATTTATTTTAGGAAATATAGAACTGGAATTGATATTTCATAGATATAAATTACAGCATAAGAAATTGTATATTCTCAAGTACCTTAACATATATTATCTTATCTCATAAACTGTGATGACTTTTAAAAGGCAAATAGTGATCTTCAGAAGTGAGAGTAAAGGTAAGACCTTGGAGATGAGAAGCAGTACATTATGGGAAAAGCAAGAAGAAGGAGAAATGCTATGTGCAATTAGTCTGGTCAGGAAAGAGATTGGTATAATGAATGGATTGAAAGGATTTTGTAGGAGGAAGTAAATTTGAAAGACAAGAGTGGCAGTCATTGTTATTTTTAGATTATTAATCTAAAGATTTAAAAATTATATAACCTGTGCACATTTTTTCTGTCTTGCATTTATAGAATTATGTTCTAGATATCCTGAAAGCACCATACCACACTAATCCCTTCTTGCACAAATTGAGGAAAGATATTCATGATCCCATATGCTTTATCCCAAGAAAGAACAAAAGATTTTAAACCTATATTGTCAAGATAGGAGTACAGCTGACATGTGTCCCAGAAAACTGGGTAATCGCAAAAATTTGACTCTTCCACCAGTCTAGCCTCAATTCTTCTGAAGATTAACTCAATTTTATTGTCTTTTTTTCATCTAGCATTGTATCTTTAACCTACAATTTAAACTTCCTAAATGCAAAGTTTTCTAACACTAAAGCATTAGTAGTCCATTTTGTCCTACGATTTAACTTGAGAGTTATACAGCTCTAAATAAAACATGATTGTAAATACTTACAAATCCTTGAAAATTAACTGAATAAAACATGTAATGTAATTTATTATCTCCTATCTTTCTTAGACAGAGATCTACATCAAAATTACCTCAGAGAAGACTAGATTCATAGAACAAATGTGTACTGCTGAGAAATAAATAAACTGAAACTCTCCATGAGTCAAATATGGCATTTCTTCTAATGTTTATAAAGAAACATAAATATTTGTACATTTTTATAAACCGTGGTATGTATATTTGAGGATTCTTTCAAAACAGTTTATGTAAAAGATAATAGAATTCAACAAAGTCCAAAGATAAGAAATTGAAATAAAGAAGGGTTCAAGGAAATGACTCAAAGGGAAAGATACAAAGATAGGCATTTGATTTTGGTTAAATGAGAGGAATATTATAAAAATCTACCAAAATCTGAAAATGATACAGATAGATCTTATTCTGAAAGCAACAAGAACCGGATTTTAATTCCAGCTCTAGAATTTACTAACTTGCGTAAACTTGAAATAATTCCAAATTTTCTTAGAGACTTTGTTTTCTAATTTGTAAAACTGAAGTTATAATACTTCACAAGCGTTTGCGGAAAAATAGATTATATATACGTTTTATAATAAGGTTCAACATCTAGAAGTTACTCAGCAAATATTGATCCATGTCTTCTTATATCCTGTCTCTAACTTGAAATTCTCCGTGATAAATACATTATTATGTAATAAGTAAATTGCAAAACTCTTACATTTTGCCAGATATTATAGATAGAAAATATTACTACAGGTTAAATATTGAAGTGATTCATTGATGCCCGCAAGTTGTAACTAATTGAAGTTGACATCAAGGAATAATTGTGCACCTTAACAATAAACTCTTTAAGATTACTACATTGATTAACTAATAGTAAAGTACAGCAAGATTTATGTTGTTAAAATCTTTGGTCATCATCTCTAGTCACTAGAGTGAATATTGAGAATGAATGTGAAGAGTGTTCAAAGTTGTACTTACTATTGAAGATATTACCCTTTTTTAGTGTAAGCACCCCTATTTTCCTACTTCATAGCCTAGGTGTAAAGGTCACCTTGTTAAGGCAGTGGACAGATGGTGAAGGCTTGTAACACTGTTACTCTGCTAAACTTAGAGAAAATTGGAAGATGCCACTGATAGGTAAGATCCCTATATTCTGTTCACAGATGGCAAATGAGAAGTATTCGGGTAAGAGAAAAAAAATTCCAAGTATATTATGTTAAGCCAATAACAATTCACCATTAAGTAATGAAAAATACATATCAAAAAAAGAAGTCTAGGAGAAAAGGAGTTATTTGTACATAGAAAATTCTCATAATAAATATTTAACTCAGTGTCTAAGGTTGTCACCAAGGATCTCACTTTTTTGAATTATTGTATTTATTTAAGATCAGAATATATAAAGAATATATAACATTGGTGTTATTTGTAATTTACGGTTCAATTGCTAAAATGTCATTTCAGAGTATGTTAACTTTAAGATGTCGGCTTTTTGAAAATAAGATTTTCCTTGATGAAATACAAACAGGATTGAATTTATTTTGTTAATTTAGTTTGTACATAATAGATTTAGAGACACAACATTAAATCTAGTGAAAAACATTTGTTATTAAATTTCACATGCCATTTTTCTTTGTATTATTTCCTTAGCATTTAAAGAAAGTATAAAGAACATACAATCCTGTGGTATTTTTTTGCCTTTGTGTATTAGCAAGTAACCATCATTTCCCAAGGAAACATTGGTGGGCAGTCTCAGCTCATTCCTTCCCAAAATATTAAATAATTAATTATATCGCCTACTTCACACTTTTGTCAAACCAATTCTGGGTGTTTTATGGCACTTACGTCATTGTGGGGAAAGATACACAAGCAAATAAATAAGTAAATAATGTCACGAGGTTGTGTGTATAAAAATGAAGCCACCAAATAAATAGAGAATGCTGAGTGGAGCTGCAACAGTTACATTAGGTAATATGGTTAGAGAAAGTCTCTCTGATAATATCACAATCGAGAAAAAGCCTGAATAAATAGGTAGGAGGGTGGATGGGAGTTTAACAGTTACCAACAGGCATGAGGAAAGCAAATGAAAAAACTTTAGCCATGTGTTTGGTACCTTAGAAAAACAATAAAAGGGAGGAAAAGTAATTAAATGAATGACTCAGTTAACGGAACTATAGTGACAGAAAATCTCAGTAGCACTTAGTCCCCTTGTTTTTTTGTTTGTTTGGTTGCTGTTATTGTTTTATTTTTTCCCCTGAAATCTGATTTTCCCCAAGCCTCGCAAATCAATTCAGTATTTTTTTTAACAACTATTTACCGAAGATATATTGTTGTCATCTCCTTTGTATACTAATAGTCTAGCATTAAAATACAGATATATATTTTCTTGCATAGCCAATCTTCTATTTAATTACCTTTAAAGGATTTTTAATTTCTTATTTATTCTCTTTCATTTAACGTTATTCTACAATGTGTGTAATTTGAGGGTTTTTCTTTTTTTTTTTTTTTTTTTTTTGGCTTGCATTCATCCTAATTTAACTCAATGGGCTGTGCTGAAGTTCTTAGTGGTTGTTTTTGGTTTCAGCTCCTTTTAAAAAACACACATATTTTACTCCTTCCTCTTCGAATATCAATTACACTAAGTTGTAAATTATGGAGGTTTCATTCACCGCTCAATTTTTAGGGTATAGCTGTCAATTACCCTAATTTTTAAAAATCTTTTCTGTAACTCATTACCTTTGTATCCTCTGCTATTTCCCAATATAAACTATATGCAAAATACAGACAATGGTATTATTAGGTCTTATGTACCCTTCATCCACACTTTATTTTCTTTTTATGGACAATCTTCTTAAATTTCTAATTCTATCCACATCACCCAACTACTTGTCAATATATTTTGAAGAAAATCCCAGAACTTACGTCATTTTAGATACAAACGTATTAATGGGCATTCAAAGAACAAGAGATCCTTTCCTTACGAGGTGAATGCCATATCATAATCAGACAAAAATTACAATAATTTCATAACATCACCAAGTATTCAATGGGTACTCAAATTTCCCTATCTAACTGATATTTCTCCAGGTTTGTTTGTTCGAATTAACACTCAAATAGGCTCTCTACCATACTGAGTTTTTGTTGATGCCCATATTTTAAATTGCTAAACCACTATTTTACACATGAACTGGAATGCTTGTTTTTCCTTGGGTGAGCTTTTGTTTCTTTTAGGCAGTGCTGAGTTTTCAAAATGATGTTCGGTTGCCTGCTCATCTTTGCTATGAGAATTTCTGATTGCATCTCTATCAATCAGTTGCAAATACTGATGCCAGGGATCAGCTGGTCTGTGCTGGTTTCTGAATGTCAGGTCTCCACATTCCTCCTAGACTTTACGTATAACCTAGAATACCTGCTCTGCTTCTCTTACTCCCAAACCCCACCACCGGGGAGCGGGGGTGGGGGCAGAAGGACAGGGCTACAAACATGCCTGCTTACTTTAGCTAGGACAAGTGGTGTAATGCAAAGGAAAAGGGCCAAATCATCTAGTGCTACTAATGCAGGCTCGCAATTGCCATCCTGACTATTACAAGAAGGACCTCCCTGGTTTTATTTTATCTTTAGAATCTATACTTGTAGCATGCTCAGGAGTGTCCCCATTTCCACAATTATATATTTGTACAAGTGTTAACATCTGACTTTCTCTGGCCATTTTAAGCTCATCATTTTTCTACCTTTTCAATATTTCCAAAGGTTTATTTCCTGTTCATGATACACTGCAAGCAAAGTAATAGATATGCATACATAAATACAAAGATATAAGTTTCATAAATAGATATATGGACAGCTAATGTTACCTCACTTTCTCATTGTACAAAAAAAGCTAAACACATACATTTCCTCTAATATTAAGGAATTCATGGTAGGATATGATGTGGGTAAGGTTGTTAAACTGACTGATAGATTCAATACACGGCCTATTTATTTCTAAACATAAATTAGGCTAAGTTGTGCTCTCTCCTTCTCCATACAGGTAGATTGATAGATATACACATATGAGTAAACCATATATCTCTCTATACCTATCTATCTGTATATACATTATATACATAAATAAATCAATGTAAACTATTTCTATCTATCTAGACGTATCTATTATATATATATATGTATATGAAATCTTACATGGACAAGTAGATAGATATATCTGTAAGCAGATAACTATATCTAGGTAGATAGATATATTATAGTTTAGATAGGTACATACAGTTTACAAATCTATAAATAGACATCTATAAATAGATATAAATGGATATCTAAATCTACAGATTTCTATAGATATATATATCTATATATAAATAAAGATAACTTTGTGTCTGTATATCTGTATCTATATATCAATAGATATAGGGTTTACACATTTATAGAGTTTTCTATAGATAACTATATATGAGTAACTCTGCATCTGTATATCTATATATACCTATCTATATATACATATATCTATCTATAAATACATATATAATCTATAATATGTTTTGGATTTATACGCAGTTTTGGATTATGAATCTTAAACTGTCACTCTATCTCTGTCTCGTTCTCTATGTCTTTATCTATCTGTCTCACTCAGAGAGATAGAGACAGAAATGGAAAATTTGAAATCAAAAACTGCAAATAAATCCAAATTGTATAATAGGTTAATAATTTATCTCATTTTATGTCACTTAATTATTTCTATTATTTAGATACACATCAACCTTAAAATAGCTGTGACCTAATGAGATGGAAATTGCTCAAGGTAGGAGATCTAGATCCTATTAACTTTGTGATTTTAGTAAGAGTATTGCTAGCTGTTCTTTAATAATGAGGTTAAAACTAAATTTTTAATATGAAGATTTCTAAGCATAGTAAAATGTTGTTATCCTTTATTCTAGTTTTAATTATTAGATATCATGGAAAGAATATTAAGAATTATGCACATAATTAATTGAAATACATTAACTTAGTGTTCTAAAAATAAACAGAGAGGTATATATGTAAATGTTAAGATATATGATCATGATTTCTATAATCATGTATTTCATAAAAATAAAATTTTGAAGGCATTGAGAATATTGACATTAGAAAACAGATTGAAGAAAAAAGCCATGGTGCTACCTGTCCACCACACACACTTTCACCAAATATCTAGAGGCCTGTCATATGAAAGCAAACATTTTTTTTCTTTGCCTTATAGAGCATAGTGAAAATTTTGTGGGGGTAGTTAGAGAGTACAGACATTGAATCATTAATCATAAGTTGTTAAAAAGCAATACTGTCTACTAAAAAATAAGCAGTGCATTTCAGTTTTCATAATTATCCAAGCAGAGGCTAACTTATTCAAGCAGACACTAAACAGATGACAATTTATTCACCTGTTTACTTAATTGTAGATAGAATTCATGATTTAAGAGTATGTGTGATAAATGAGTGAGCTAGTTTTCACTAATACTCCTTCCTGCTTTAAGGTACTTTCATTTTATGTTGTTATATAATCAACAATGTTGTTACATATTTATTTTACTATTTTATTAAATTACATATAATTCATATACTTATATATGAATTTTACTAGGCACAGGTTAGTATGAAAAACAGTTTACAGAAGGTTTACATTAATTGAAAAATAACCTTTTGTCATACTTTTGTTTATTTCACCTTATAAGCTTAGGCATTTAAAACATGATTTACCTGACAGTTGTTTCCTTCATTACAGACATCCACTAATGGCTTTATTGCCTGTCTAATGGTCATTAAGTGAAAATGGCCGTCTGGAATAACACAGCTGGGGTTCACTTTACCAAGATTCTTTTTAACAGTTGGATATCTACATGATGTTCATACCCACTGTTCTTTCTGAACATTAGTGCCTCATAACTGTCTTTTACAATGTAATTCATTTTCTTTCTTCACTTAACTCTGTTGAAGGAATCAAAAGGCTGAACCTGTAGTTGTACTAAGAAGGGGAGGGCAGATGATCTTGGTGAAGAGTAGAAACACCTTACTTTAGAGGTAGCATTAAGATGAGCTTCTATTGACTTGAGCTTAAAAATAAATAACAAAATAATATAGAATCTCAGTAGTACCTTTCAAAGGCTCAGAATTATTGATTCAGATATAAATCCGTGCTTAAAAATTCAAGCACATGTGGAGTATAACTAGTGTTACCAACTGGTATACTGTTTCCCATAATGCAAAATTTACTCTTGTGTTTATTTTTTTATATGCTAAAATATTGAGATTCTTCCCCCCAGTGTCCTGAAGCCTTCAATGTTCGTATATCTCTTTAAGGTATCTTATGTATATGAAATATGGCTCTAAAATGCTAGATTTGGCCAACAACAACAACAAATCGCAAACTCCCTTCCTTCCTTCCTTCCTTCCTTCCTTCCTTCCTCCCTCCCTCCCTCCCTCCCTCCCTTCCTTCCTTCCTTCCTTCCTTTCTTTCTTTCTTTCTTTTTTTTGAGACAGAGTTTTGCTTTCGCTCTTGTTGCCTAGGCTGGAGTGCAGTGGCGCAGTCCAGGCTCACTGCAACCTCCGTCTCCCGGGTTCAAGCGATTCTACTGCCTCAGCCTCCCAAGCAGCAGGGATTACAGGCATGCACCATCACATCTGACTAATTTTTTGTGTTTAGTAGAGACAGGGTTTCACCATTTTGGTCAGTCTGGTCACAAACTCGTGACCTCAGATGATCCACCTGCCTCACCCTCCCAAAGTGCTGGAATTACAGGCGTGAGCCACCATGCCGGGCCCACAAAAATCAATTCTTAGAGCTGTTCAGTTCATTATGTTTAGAAGAACAGATAAATTGTATATGACAATAATATTGGCATATGTTATAGTTATTTATTTTAAATGCATTGTGTTTTTCAACATAATAGTTTATTTGAAGGATTGGTATGTTGTTAACAGATTTCTTAAATATAATCACAATTGGATTATGAACTGTCAGATTAAAAATAATATTAGTGTTTGTATTTTTCAGTGCGTGTGTGTGTGTGTGCGTGTGTGTGTTATGTTTTCACTAATCGAAGAAGCTTGCCAATATTTCTTTCTTGGTCCTTGGACACACTCAGGTTTTCTTTCTAATACTACTTCCTCTATGCAGATATACTCAAACAGGTCCAGCAGCTTCCAGTCACTTCTCTCCCTTACCTTTGCTCCAGTCTCATCTTACGTATTTTTTACATGCTCTCTATATTCCTATAATTAAATATAACTTTCCCCCGAATGCCTTTGACTGCTTCTTTTCTCCACATTAAATACTTTTTACCACTTCCTTCGGTTCAGTTAATTCTCCTCAGTGTTTAGAGCTCAGCTCAGATATCCTTTTCTCATGGAGACATTCTCTGGCCAACCCAGACTAGATAATTTTCCCTTGCTGTATACTTTCAAACCTCCCTCTGCATTTCCTTCATAACACTTTTGCAAGTGTGTACAACTGCATCCTTGTTTTTATTTAATTTCCTTTCTCTGTCATGTTCTGTAAACTCAATGCAAGCTGAATCTGCCTATTTATTTCACTATGCGACACCTTACTCCTAACAAAGTATTAGACAAAATAGGTGCCAAAATATCTGTTAAGCCATTGTGTGAATGTATAAATGAATAAAGATGTGAATACAGATACACTAGTCTAAACACGTTTTCATGGCACATACCTATATGTGTTCCAAATAGATAAGAAGGAGAATCACAATTGATCATTGCCAGAAGAAAAATCTGGTAAAACTTTTACTTTCCAGATATTTAAATACCATTTATGTTAAAATTATTCATTCACTTTTATAATCATTGAAAATACTTAGGGACATATTTGCTTATCACAGGTTTATTTTACTCTTTAAAAATATATTGCTCACTGGACTATTCACAATAGCAAAGACATGGAATCAACCTAAGTGTCTTTCACTGGGGAATTAAATAAAGAAAATGTAGTACATACACACCATTGAATACTACACAGCCATAGAAAATAACGAAATTATAATTTTTTTTTTTTTTTTTTGCTGTAACAGAGATGCAGCCGGAGGCCATTATCCTAAGTGAAATAATGCAGAAACAGAAAACCAAACACTGCTTATAAGTGAGAGCTCAACATTACTCATAGAAATAAAGATGGCAACAATAGACATTGGAAACTACTAGATGGGGAAGGGATGGATTAAAAGGGTTGAAAAACTAACTCTTAGGTACTATGCTCACCTCCTGGGTTACAGGATCATTCTTACCCTAAACCTTAGCATACACAATATACCCAGGTAACAAACTTCCACATGTACCCACGAATCTAAAATAAAAGCTGAAAATTAAAAATATATGTATATTGCTCATTGAGATAGACTACATCTTGAGAGATTAGTTCTATGAATATAACATGAACTGTGAATTGTGTGATTGAGAGAATTATACACATTTATTGGCCTTCATTTTAGATAACATGTTAAATAATTCTATAACGAACATTTGACAATGCAACCTCTTAATATAAATGCGCATATTAGTCAAGGTAGGCTGTCTGCACCTTATTAACTTAACAACTAACGTCTCTCTCTCTCTCTCTCTCTCTCTCT
>NW_012109774.1:169655-191487 GCF_000951045.1 Mandrillus leucophaeus | reverse complement strand
TTTTTTTTTTTCACACAAAGTCCAACGTGGAAGTGTCTGGCAGCTCTTTCTTAATGTGGCTCTGTCACCTAAGTGGATTGCATTGTTATGGAAGCCACTTGTGGCTTCTAAAAGTTGTGGCCTCTAAAATCTCTACAGCCAGGGTTAGGACTAATATTCAACCCTTAAACTATCATTGCATTGATCAGTAATCAATCATCTAGTTGTGCCTCATTTCGGAGAGCTAGGAGAGGCAGTTTATGGGTGTATCAGAAATAGGTGAAGGTGGCTGGGCACGAAGGCTCACGCCTGTAATCCTAGCACTTTGTGGGGCTGAGGCAGAAGGACTGCCTGAAGCCAGAACTTCGAGAGCAGCCTGGGTAACATAGTGACCCCGTGTCTACAAAAAGTAAAAATAATAAAATTTAAAAATTACCCAGATGTGGTGGTGTCCTCCTATAATCCTAGCTACTTGGGAAGCTGAAGTGGGAAGATTGCTTGAACCTAGGAGCTTGAAGCTGCAGTGAGCTATGATCATGCCACTTAAACAGTGAAACAGTGAAAAAAAAATAGCATAAAGGAATATGCATTGTAATATTTAAGTATTGGATTTTAGTAATGAGAAGTTTCGAGGGGTTAACTGTGTTTCCCCACAAAGATACATTTAGTTCCTAATGCCATGTACCTGTGAAGGTAACAATATTTTGAAATTAGGTCTTTGCAGATATAATTAGTTAAGATGAGGTCCTAATAATTTGCGGTAGGTCCCAATTCCATATGACTGCTATTCTTACAAGAAGCACACACAGAAACACAGAAAAACACCTTGAAAAAACACAGATAATAGGAAGAGATGACCACGTGAGGGTAGAGACAGAGACTGGAGTTGTGCTGCTAAAGCCAAGGAATGCTTGGGTCTCCCAGCCACTAGAAGAGTCAGGGAAATGCTTCCCTAGAGGATTAGAAAATACATGGTCCTGTGTCCGGAGCTGCACGCCCCGGCCATAGCAAATAATAATTGACGATTAAAAACGCCTGAGCTTTATTCATTTCCACCTTACACCTCCTCCCTATCTTTGCCTTTTCCCCTGTATTAATACCTCATAAAAGATGGCGCTCTTCCTGCTTCTTCTTCACCCATTTTTCCCGCGCCCGCGAAAATTGCTACCTGACAGCGCAGGCGCCACATGACCTTCCACCACGCTACCAATACCTACCTGGCCACACCCTCCGCGATGAGATCATTTTCGCCTTGGCCCAACCCCTTCCCCTCCAAGTGTATATAAGGCACTGCATTACCGCCATTAAAAGAGACTTGATCAGAGCACTGTCTTGTCTCCATTTCTCGTATCTCTTGTTCCCCAAATTCCCACCCCCTCTTTCAGGGCCTGCAGTGACGATCCCGCGGGCCGGGATAGTCCTGCTCACATATTCATTCTGGACTTCTAGCCTCCACAACTACCACTATGAGACAATAGATTTATGTTGTTTTAAGCCACCCACTTTCTGGCACTGTGTTATGGCAGTCCTCTAAGGCGAGAACAATAGAGAAAGTCAGTCATATCCTTCCAGAAATTAAACAAGCTGGAATCACATTTTACTTATTGGCCTAGTGAATTTATTTGCTGTTCTCAATATTTCTAGAAAAATATTGGGTTGTTGTGTTTTATTTTATTTTATTTTTGTCTGATAATGAAAAGGATAAAGAATCAACTAAATAATCGGATTTTTCTCATTTGAGAATATCACTTACTAACAGGAGCTTACATATTTGAATGGACCAACAGGTAAATAACAGGTACCTGTAGGCCATTCATATTATCAAACTAAGTGTAAGTTACAAAACATAGAAGATATACTTAGGGTTCAAACAATAAAGATTCAGAGAAGAGCAATTGCAATCTTTCTCCCATGCACAGAAAACTGAGTGAAGCATTTTATATTTCAGTTTGTGTTTAGTGGTGATAGCAAGCTGCTCAAAGAATGGAACATTGATGCCTCAGTATTATAGGAGACATAATCTTCATAGCACTAAATGCTTCACAGGCAGGTACAGAATTGGGCGCACGTCTTGTGGTGGCCAGCAGCTTGCCTTCACAGAAAGGATACTCATTGAGCAGAACTCCATGCACTGGTTCCATGCCAGGGAAGGACTCCAACTACCTGGAAGATAGCAAAGGTCATCCCAAAGCCAGCCAATGAGAAGAGAAATCTAAACACGTCTACTCAGTGCAACTTCCTATGGGAATTGCCAGGGAAAACACGATAGAGGCAAGCACTGGATGCAACAATGTGTTTCCTCCATAGAGAAAAGACAGAGCTAGATTAGCTCCAGTGGTGTGCCTCAGTCCACCATGGCTAGTGGGTGCCCTTGGAAAGCAACACAGGGAAACTGGCTTACATCTACCAGAATGGAAGGACTACAACCTGTCCCCCATAGAGTCGGAAGCACCGAAATCTGGGGCATACCTGAGAGTCATTGACATACACGGTTAGCCTGGATAAAGGAGGAGCACACCTTGAGCCTGAAACGGGAAAAGATATCCCCACACAGATGATAAGCCCAGCACAGGCTGTGTGGACTCTTGTTTTCTTGGGATGGGAGTGTTTCAGGCCCAGTCAGTGCCCGTTCCTATTCTTATGTGGCTGAGCAGAAGTCAAAGACTGCAAGGAGGAGACTACCTATCCCAACAATCATAAACTTGGGTTCTGAACAGCGGTTGCAAGTCCACCCGATCCACTTTTCCTCAATTTCCTTTATCATCATTTTGAGTATTCCAGAAACCCATTATAAGTCATTACTTCACTGCACTCACAAGGCCCCTAAGGGGAGAACTTGCCCCTTCTCTTTTGGGCCCCTATGTGACATGTCAGATCTTCAGTTCAGGTTTGTCAATACTATTTCTCCACTTCTTTTATAAGCTACTAATCCAGTTTCCATGACACCAAACTCCTCATCCTATTTCATTGACCATATGGTTACTGTTCTCATTAATTATTATGTCTTTTACTTAATAGTTCTCTATCCCTTTTTAATTTTATCTTCTCACTATACACTCCCTTTTTTGATAAACTATTCCTATGGTATACTCGGCCATCTTAATTGTGATAATCTCCAGATTTCTATTTCTAATATCACCTTCCTTGAGTATGGACTCATGCTTCTGCTTCCTACTGACAAGTTCTGATGACATCTATAATTTACGTGGGTCGATATTGAACATTTTTTTCTTACTTCCCTTTCCCTTAATAACAGCATTTTTTATCTGCACTACTATATACAAATTACATGATAGGAAATCCAGGGCAGAATGATCTTGGTGACACTCTTGGGTGTCCCACTATTCACTATTAAGATTCTTTTGCCACTTATTTTTTGATCATGAATTTATAGTGACTACCCGATATATAGTACAAGACATAAAATTGAATCAATTTTCTAAAAAACAAAACAAAACTACCAGTGGTAAAAAGATGATTTTCAAATACGGCATTTCAGACCATTAAAATAAAAATTTTACACAAATTAAATTAACGATATTTATCTGAGCAAGAACAATTGAAAAATTAGGCCGCACTCAAAAACAGAACAGATGCAGAGAGTTCTGCTGAGCAGCGTGAACAGTGGGCTTTTAGATGCCAAACACAGAAGCAAATTAGAAAATCCTCTGATTGGTTACAGTTAGGTGTCTGCCTTATTTGGTAGTGCAAAGAAGCATTTGTTTTGAGGGAGAAAGTCTGAAGAGTTGGTTGCCTGTGATTGGCTGAAGCTCAGTTTTATATAATTTGTAGAAACCTGGCTATTTGTTATGAAATAATATTCTCCTAAGTTAGATTTTGGTTTGTTTTCATACTAATTTAGGTTGCAGTTCATTATATAGCAACTCAAAGTACAGAGATGGCCTCAGACATTAACTGAGGTCTCCTATATTTTAATTTAATAATACAAAAACAGTCCTCCAAAATCCAAATATACATTTTAAAATTCTGTGTATCTATAAGTTCACCACATCATATCCAAATTTTGTCCTACTTTTTTGCCTTTTATATTAATATTTGTAATATAAATTTTTATAATATTAAGTATAATTACTTCATTTAATAGTATTCAGTTAATGGTATTCATGCCACGCACTTGCCCAAGCTAAATCTTACAGTTATTCCAATTCTTACAATTTTAAAATCTCCTCATATTCAGCAAATCATCAAGACCACTAGCTGGAGAATTCCCTTACAGACCTAGACCTCCCAACTCTAGACTCATATATGAGAGAGAGAGAAAGTTTTGCTTTTCTCAAGACACAGTTCTTTTGAGTGCTTCTTTTACTTTCAGCCAAATTTAGCTCTAGTTAATAGGTTTTAATATACACTTAAACCAATTATTATATTAAAAGTATTAAAAGTAATGAAGTAAAATTATTTCAACTTACAACAATATAAAATATACATTTTGTAGGGAAATGAACAGAACTAATTAAAACTTCAGAACCACAAGACTATTTTACTAGATTTTGTTCAGTTTAATAGAAGAGTATTCCACATCACAGACAAGATTCCAGTGTTTAGTTGCTATACTGGCCAGAAGGAGGATCCCTTCTGAGATGTGATCTCTGTCAGGAAAGACTTAGCACATGAGAGAGATCTGCAGTTCCACTACCAATCATTCAAAGTTCCTTGAAGATCAACAATTTCATCAAGAAAGACCTGTTCTTTGAAATTTAGAATATCCAGAACTTTTCTTACATAACAGCCTATAAACTTCCGTATAAAGCAATAATGATTAATAGTCACTGGTTTGTTTCTTTAAAAATCTTATCAAACAATTTTAAAATTCAGTGGAATCGCTCCTTAATGCAATTAAGATGTTTAACGGCTTTAAGTAGTTATCTTAACACTTCTGTATCTCCAGGGACAAAGTGTCATATTCATGGCTAGATTTTGTAGCAAGAGCAACAGTTTATCTATGTGAAACACCTCTTATTGGTTCAGCTTATCTCAGTATGTTATTTCTATGCTATGCTGATATTTGCTGTGAAGGCACTGATATATTTTAAAAGATATTCTCCATTCATATGGGTCCTTCTAGTTTGGCAGAGCTAAATGGACTTCGTTATTTGTCTTTCATCTGACAAAATGGAAAAGATTAGGTGAACTGACATGATCAGGTTTTGTTTGTAGTATACTATTTTGATTTGAATTATTATAGATAATTTACATTTCTAAATGCATCTCTAATTCCAAAATGAAGAACTACTGTACTTCAGCAATGATATTGTTTTTCTGGCTCCGGATCATTTTAAAGCAGGTTTAATAATGCCCTGAGAATTAACTCAACTGTGATAATTGCTGTGAGATTTGCAATTAAATATTATAAAATAACTACTTAATACTTACTGTATTAGTCAATTCTTACATTGCTATAAAGAACAACCCGAGACTGGATAATTTATGAAGAAAAGAGGTTTAACTGACTCACAGTTCCACGGGCTGTACAGGAAGCATAGCTGGGAAACCTCAGGAAACTTACAATCATGGCAGAAAGTCAAGGGGAAGAAGGCACATCTTACCATGGTGGAGCAGGGGATAGAGAGAGCAAAGGGGGAAGTGCTACACACTTTTTAACAGCAAGACCTTGAGAGAACTCACACATTATCAGGAGAACATCATGGGGGAAATCTGCACCTGTGATCCAATCACTTTCCACCAAATCCCTCCCCCAACATTGGGGCTTACAATTCAACATGAGATTTGGGTGCAGACACAGAACCAGACCATATCACTTGCAATGTTTCCCCCTGTTGTGCTACATATTGTTTATCAGGACTATTGAAATTTTAGACTTGGCTTTAACAATACATTAAATTTAATTCAGTTACTTGTTGTATGTTGAAGAGATTTTTCAGGTTGGATAGCTCTGATCCAGAAGATGAGACCAGATTTAAATTTAAAAAGTAAGTCAATTTTCATTACCAAGCTGCTAAAATCTAAATTTTAAATGTTAATATTTTTTATCAAATTTGTGTTATTTTATTTCATTTAAAGCTGAACATTTTAAAACGCAAAAAATAGGTGCTATTGTCATTGTTTTTTGATCTGAGTTTTATAAACCTGTCTAATTATATTTATTCGTTCAGAAAATATTTATTAAGTGTCTCAGTTCTAGGTGTTATAGATTCATCAATAAACTCAACAGACACAAATATTTGGTAGTTTCGCTCACAGTCACCAATAATATTCATTATTTCAACATTTAGCTATTTTAAAAAATCACTAATATAATATACATTCCAGAATGAAAGAGGAGAGAGGAGGGGAACATAACTAAATACCAATTGATACTTTCTATATTTATACAAATTTCATATACTAAACAATTATTAGTAAATAGAGGTAACATTGTAACCTTTAATTTAAAACAATGTAAAAATTTATAATGAAGTCCAGTACATAATAATTCTCGATAATAATTTAAATAATTTATACCAAGTAGTTATAGTGGTTGGTTTAATGACTGAAATTCTGAAAGACTTATGGGAATGAATGCCTATAATTTCTGAGATCTGCCACACTACCAGCCTTATTGTTTTTCTCACTGGTAATATTCATGAAGTCACTGGTAATTTTACATTTTGAAAAATGCAGTATGAATTGCATATATAGTACTTCTTAAATGTCTACACATTTATCTTAAATTATTTATTGAAGTATGAGAAGTACCTAGCATATTTTGGTAAATAATACCTTTAGTTTTTTTCCTAGTTCTTGGCTCCAGACTAACCATCTTGACCTGTCACTCCAGTTTTTACTTCTGAGACATTCTATAGTCTGTGTCTGATATTCTCTACTATTTCCTCATTTGTCCTTGCATTCAGGTTGCTTTTTCTGACTCCCAGCTTCCACGGAGAGATTAACTATGTTGGCTGCAGCCCTATTCCCAATTACTTGGCAAGACCCTGGGTCCTTCATGTTTGAAAACTTGGCTTTACTACTATTACTACTACTACTACTACTACTACTACTACTACTACTACTACTACTGCTACTACTACTATTACTGCTACTAATACTACTACTGCTGCTGCTGCAATGTTGTTTTTTTTTTTTTACATATTATCATATTTTACTATTTGATGTTATAATTATTATATATTATTTTTTTCCATACTTCCTCATACTGCTTATCTCTTACTTAAGAATTTATGAATAAAGAATTGATTTTTCAATACATCCTTCCAAAAATTATCTGATGTTGAGTTAGATGCTCTCTTTTGTACATTCTTAATCCTCACTAGCCTTCCTCAAACACAATATTTATCAAAGAAAATTGTAGTAACTAATATACTTAGTGCAATTTCTCTCAGAGTTTGAGCGTAGGAAACAGTATTTACTGTGTATTAGTCATTTTGCTCCCAATAGAAGGTGCATAGCATAAATTATTTAAGTGGATGAATGCTTTATTTTCCTTTATAAAAGTACCTTTTTGCATCACTGAAATTTCTATACAACTATTCTTTACTAGAGTAAGCAAGAAATGAATTCCTAGCTCTATTTTTTAATCAAAATTTTTGAAAGTTTTGGATATTTTCAAGGTTTAGGATATTTTAATGTAGACAGGCTATAGATTATAATCTGCTGGAACCTAAACCCATATAGTTCTCCCCATACACCAAAAAATAAAAAAAAAAAAAACACACTCTGATTTTTTAAACTTAGTAGCTAGTAATTAGGGCTATAATTCTTCATGAAAAATTCTCTGATTGAATTAAGAAAAACTCAGAGCCTAATTATTACTCTGCACTGAAAGTGGGAGCAGTGGTGGAAACTGATGGAATTAGCATATTACAAGTACATACTGAGTCAAAGTATGCTAAGTGCTTTGAATTTGTTATTTCTATGTGGAAATTATAAAAAAATATGACCAAAATGTTCCTCTGTCAACAAGAAGTTATTTATTTTTGTATTTTCTGACCATCTTAAAAAGTTACTGGAATAAGTATTTAATAAATTTGAAGAATTTATTTTTATTATTGTAATAACAATGTCCACTCTACTTCTTCTCTAGGTGAGCCTATCTCTATCGAAAATACTTTCATTCTGTCTATGCACTGAGTTATTGTAATTAATAATAACAAAATTTAGGACATGTGTTTTAAACAATGTGCAGATTTACTAATTTCACTTCTCCTAGAATTTGGCTACCATAACACAAAAACAAACAAAAAAAACTGAGAAGAAATGTTAAAGTCATAAGTAAAAGTAATTCAATGGTTCATAGCTATGATAACACTCATAGAATATCTTTACCCAATCATGTATAACTCAGGAATCCTCTGAATGAGTATTCCTCTTTAGGCACTTTATTTATCTCTTCTGCAGATGAACTTTCTTCATTTTTCTATGCATGTAGTGAAAAATATTTTTAAATCATTTTCCTGAATTAATGCCACCTATCTCTGTTTTAGTAATCTGAAATTCAAATTACTGGAAAGAAAAAAAAAGACACCGAGTGTTCCAGCTTGTTCTATGAACTGGTCTTTGTTGGCCAGGTTTCTACTTAAGATCAAATACTATGGTCAGCAGAGACAAGGCTGTCTACTATGGACATAGTTGTACAGGACCACTCCTGTTTGCGCTGGGATTAGTGATTACAGTGGATAAACTGAGTCTCATTCCTACAATAGTTGAGCCATTTACTTGTAGTCTGAACAACAAAAGATCTTATTTAATTTTTATATTTAGTGATGAGTTCAAAGCCTTAATAAGCCTTCTCATGTACTATATTTTCTTTCTGTACATCCTCAAGGCTTCCCTAGTTCTTATGGTAATTTTATGTTAATGGAAAAAAGTTGGTTCTTCCTCCAGTTTCTTTGCTCTTATCTGTTAAGACTATCATAGCAAATACCTCTTTCTTCATCAATATATTTTACTGTTATCTTTTGGAAATATGTTGTAATAAATATTAAATCTACAGTGGCTATAATTTGAATAACACCTCCTTACATATTGCACAGTGTTCAACTTGCCCAACTGCATGTGGCATCCCCCTCCAAATTCTTACCATATATTTTTTGTTTGAGTGGACATTTGGCATAATGAAAGTATTTATAACTGCAAAATATTTTAACCTTTCAAATATATTTTTGTAACATCATTATTTTATGTGTGTGGAACTTATTATTCGCAGAATACAAAGAGGATATAGTATTCCCTGGGAAAAAGATAACTTATAATACCTTCACCAATCTGGAAGAAATTTATATACACAAATATGTATGTATATATACATATGTGTGTGTGTGTGTGTAACTATTTCACTCTCTTAACTTTAAAGTGTTGTTTTGTTATTTTTTTGCCCCACTCAAACTCCAAAAAAAGCCAGTAAACTGATTACAACATTTTTATTCATTGATGAAAATGGTGAAAACAGTATTCTATTTATAAGGAATACTGGTTATTAAATATTACTTTCACTATATTAAAAATATAATGTTTGAAGGTCAGTATGATAAAACTAATAGCAGGGTTGAGTCTTCTCAATACACACACACACACACACACACACACACACACACACACAGAGTATTTTTTGTTTTTGAGATGTAGTTTTTTGCTCTTGTTCCCCAGGCTGGAACACAATGGTGGGGTCTCAGCTCACTGCAATCTCCACCTCCCAGGTTCAAGTGATTCTCCTGCCTCAGTCTCCCGAGTAGCTGGGGGGGACAGTTGCATACCACGACACCTGGCTGACTTTTGTATTTTTAGAAAAGACAGGGTTTCTCCATGTTGGCCAGACTGGTCTCAAACTCCTGACCTCAGGTGATCCACCTGCCTTGGCCTCCCAAAGTGCTGGGATTACAGGCATGAGCCACTGCGCCTGGACTCTGAATATATTTTAACATGTACAGAACATGGGTATTTGTGTGTTTCTAGTACAAGTTTGTGAAAGACAAATCTGAATGAAACTTTGTGATAAATAAATTTATTTATAACTTGGGGTTATGAGTCCACCGGGCTTTAGGCTAAAGCTTTTCTTCCAAGGTTTTTAACATTGCATTTACATTTAAAATTGTTATTAGTTTACCTTTAAAGGGGTAGAGAGAGTCACCACTTTTTATAATGCTGAATACAACTGATTCAAAATCTTTCCCTCAGGAAGGATCTAGACTTTCTTTAAGTCCTCATTAGAGCTGTGTTTTAGCAATTGTGTAGTATGATGTTTGTATTACTTTATATGTATTAGCCTGCAATGTGTGCCCTCAAACTTTCTTTATATGTCTATGGCTTCATAATTGCACCATAGAAATGGTAATTACTTGCTGTAATCACCATTAGACAATGTTCTTGACTAACTAGATAGCATAGATCTTAGGAGAAAACGTCTTTTACATTCTGAACCAGATTATCTTGCCAACTTTTGATTTTTTTTTCAGGGAATAATACTTATAGGCAACCAATATGAATAGATACTACACTGCAATGTAAATTCATAAATAGGGCCGGCCACGGGGGCACATGCGTGTAATCCAAGCACTTTGGAGCCTGAGGCAGGAGGATCACCTGAGGTCGGGATTTTGGGACCAGCCTGACCAACATGGAGAAACCTCCTCTCTACTAAAAATACAAAATTATTCGGGTGTGGTGGCACACGCCTGTAATCCCAGCTACTCAGGAGGCTGAGGCAGGAGAATCCCTTGAACCTGGGAGGCAGAGGTTGCCGTGAGCCGAGATCACACCACTGCACTCCAGCAACAACAGCGAAACTTCATCTTAAAAATAGTAATAATAAACATATATATATATATAAAGTACATTACATTTACATATACAGAATGTTCATGTTACTATGTTTAATCTCCTTCTAAATAGTTTACCAACTTGCTGATAAATAATTAAAACAAGTTCCCATTTGAAATATTAGATTCTGTTTTTCTATTTACATCCTTCTTTTTAATGTTCTTGGATTTAATCTAAATTTCCTCAGATGACTTTCCTTCTCCTTTTCCTTTCCTCTAAAATGCTTGTTGCCTTAGGTTTCACTCAGAGGAATTTGCCAAATTGGTGATGTTGAGAGTTTTCTTTCAAATTTGAAGCATCAGTATTAAATATATATATATATATAGAGAGAGAGAGAGACAGAGAGAGGCAGAGAGAGAGAGAGTTTATTTAAATTAGTTCCTTATTATAAGCTGATTTCTCTATCTCTGCTGGTGTTCTGTGCTCATGTAAAATGAAAATTAAGGTCATTTTCCTTACTACGATATATACTTTCTGCAAATTCAAAATAAGTTCATGCATAAGTGAGACTAACTATATAATCTTAGTGTACCTATGTGTGTAACTATATGTGTGTACCTGTGCTTAACTAGAGAAAACTTAGGTTGAGCTGTGGGTACCACACCTCTGTTTCATATTTTCTGGACATAAATGTTTTTTTATTATATTGCGGTAAATCTAAATACTACATATACTACTAGAACTCTATGAAGACTTTTATGGCAGAAATCGTTTTTAAGTGCTTGATCTCTCTAGAAATAAGTTTTTATATTGGAAGACTTCCATTTTAAGTTTGGGAGTGTGGAAATTAGTTATTTTTCACAAAGTGTGTTGACATGGAAATTCATAGTTATATTTTAAAATGATTTAATGATACATTCAAGATTAAATTAAATTCTTATTTACAAATTTTTGTTTTTATGTATAGCCAAAGTGGTATGTAAATTAAAAGATTAGATAATTTGATTCTATACCTTTATTGGTTTTTATCAGAAAATAAAATTATCACAGAATGGTTTTGGGAAAATGAATTGGGACTACTGTGGTGAAGCACATAATCCAGTGTCTGACACAAAATCTTGGTAAACGTTACATTTTAATATTTTTATCTTCTTATTGCCCAGAAATATTTATCCGTGTGACTTATTGTCTCTTTCACATTTTTCATCCCATTATCAAAATGGCTTATCACATATTCACTGTCTCTTATTAAGACAATTTTCTCCATCTGTTTACATTTCCCATGAATACTTCCCATTTCACAGGTTACCTGGAAATTCTCCCTCTTTGCGTGACCTGTAATGTGGCTCTAATTGTCATTACTAGTTTTTTGAACTTCTAAAATTTACCTATACCAACTGTTTTTTGTCCTAGTAACCTAGTTGAGTAATTATTTGTCTTATTTTTATTTTTTGAATAGAAGTTGCAAAATGTCTATTCATTTTGCTACCCAACAACCTGGCATAGAGTCCAACATGTAATATTCTCTTAATCAGAAATTGAATTAAATCAATGCTTGCAGTATATATGCAAATGGGATACTTCTTTTTGTTGAGTTTTAAGAGTTATTCTTATATTTTAGATAACAGTCATTTAATATGTCTTTCCCAAATATTTTCTACTAGTTTGTGCCTTGTCTTTTATTCTCTTGGCAATGTCATTCTCATAGCAGAAATTTTTAATTGTAATGAAATTCAGCTTATCCATTTTTTATTTCATGGATTGTGCCTTTGGTATTTCTAAGAAGGCATCACCAAACTTAAATCATCTAAGTGACTCTCTCCTATGTTTTCTTCCAGGAGTTTAATAGTTTTCCTCCTTACATTTAGATCTGTGATACATTTTGATTTATTTTTTGAAAGGTATAATATTGCCTTGTTTTTTGGCTAGGTAGATTTGTAAAGCAAATTTCTAAGTGTCTAATCCAATTTCTTTCTATGTCAAGGTGTCACACCTTGCCTAAAAAGTGTCATAGACATAATATATCTTGATGTTGGTAAGACATGTTTATTAAGTCGAAAATACAGTATTTTCAATTATTCTTCATAAAAATTAAGTATGCATTTTGGCAAATGGGAATGACTGTGTTGTGTGTCTTCTTTTGGATATGTTTCTGAATAGCTACAAATGGATTCCAAAAGAGTGAAAATAAGTAAGTCAAAATACAATGTATTGTCTGAAGACAATGAATTAAAGATAATACAACTAATTTCCAAAAGGGACTTGCATTCTAGAAAAGAAATATTGCTCACTGTTTTAAAAACTAATATAAGACTGCTAATTAAACTTTCCATGATGTGAATTTATAAAACCTGCCAAAGTTATAGAGAAAATAAGTATAATTTGAAAGGACTGTGACTAATTGGAATTTCCTTTTTTTTCCTAGTTCTATATCTGGATAAAGTGCGAAGGAGTTTAAATCTGTTGAAACCCAAAATTTGCCTCCATTTAATGGCTTAGCTGGGTCTGTCATTATATAGATGGAGCATATGTTACTCTTTTCAGTGTTTCCTTCACTGCCAATCCTGTCTCAAATTGCATGAGTGATAGAAATTGAGCCCGATGACATTCAAATCAAGAGAAAAGAAGTATATATGGTGCCCAATTATCTGAATCAAATCTAATTATTTATTCTTCCTTATGTTTCAAAAATAAAGATGTCACTAATACTAATTTTTAAATATCAGAATGTATTATATAATATTTCAGTGGTAAACCAAAAAATATCTGAGACAGGTCTCTACCAGCTTAGAGGTTTATTTTGCCAAGGTTAAGGACTATGGCCTGTGACACAGCCTCAGGAGGTCCTGAGAACATGTGCCCAAGATGATACAGCCTCGAGAGGTCCTAAGAACATGTACCCAAGATGGTTGGGATACAGTTTGATTTTATACAGTTTAGAGAGACAGAAATTACAGGCAAAAACATAATACATGTGAAGTATATATTCATTTCGCCAGAAAGGTGGAACATATTGAAGCTGTGGCTTCCAGGTCATAGATGGATTCAATTCCTGATTGACAATTGGTTGAAGAAGTTAACCTCTGTCTGAAGAATTTAAGTCAGCTTGAGTTAAGGTAAGAATGGAAGAGAGCTGTGGAAGCTACAGTTCTTATCAGTGGATGAATCCTCCAGGTAGCAGGCTTCAGATAGAATAGAGGGTGAATGTCTCTTTGAATGTCTCTTATCTGACCTTAGAAGATGTCACACTCTTAGTGAAATCTTTTCTGGATCAGGAAAAGACCTGGAAATGAAAGGGATTTTCTACAGAGTATAAAATTATCCCACAAGAGATGGCTTTGCAGGGCCATTTCAAAATATGTCAGTAAAATACATTTTGTTGTAAAATACTTTGATTGCCTTTAGGGCCTGTTATCCATCCAGAGTCGGATTGGACTTGGCATTTTATTAATACAACGAATCTCGTCTGTCAGTCTTACGAGCTCTCTTTTAATGTTAATATTGTTCAGTTTTGTTGAAACTCCAAAAGAGAAAGGATATGAGGCATGTTCAACACCACCCTTCTCATCATGGCCTGAATTAATTTTTCAGGTTACCTAAGAATCCCCTAGGCTGAGAGATGGGTCGATTCAGTAAGTTAGAGGGGGGTATAATTTTAATTCAGATTCATAAATAAAAAGAAAAATTATTTTTCTACATTCCTTTTTCTCTAGTAAGAATATTTTCATTTTGTTTTATCATTTGAAAATCTATAGTCCAAAATTTTGTCAACTAAAATTTCTCCTGAAATTCAGGAGAAGAATTTTCTAGGCAAGTATTTTTAGTCTCTATCAAGAATTTGTAGCTGTTTTTATTATTTAAGAAAACAAGCAAATGAAAATATGTGATTTTTTAAGGGCCAATATAATATTTTATTCTATCAATAGGCTTATATAGAACTGATTTTGGTAAAGATTATAGCAGGGTATAGTTTTAGAATTTCTGTCTCAAATGCAAATTGGAATAACATTCTATAATTTGCTTTTAACACACACACTTAATGAATGTAAATATTAATCTCAACTAATAAAATAATAAAAAGGAACACATTTTTCTTAGATGCTTTTCTTCAGAAACATGAAAAACGCTCACACTAGCTTTTGGTCTGAATTAGAGATAGTCTATTTAATGTTGATGCTACTGTGTAAACATTTTAGTAGAATTTAATATTGTTTTGCAGTTTCTCCTTTCTAAGGGTAACTGGAATTTCCCTTTCTAATTGTGTATTGAAGAATGACAAAGACTCATGTTGAAGTGTTAGATGTAAGTCATTTCATGATTACTCTTGCACTTCAAAACCAACGAAATTAAAATCAAAATCATAGGTTATAAGGAAAGCTCAATTCAAAATTTGTAGAATGTATCATTTTATTGCATTTTATAGGAAAACATAGGTATTGTAATAGCATTAAATTATGTACATATTTTTACTCTTCATTAAATGAAATTTAGAGATGTTGTCAATGATTAAGTTACCCTTAGTTAGGTGTTAACAGAAATTAGTTCATTGTAAACATAATAATAACATGAAGGGAGCAGAATTTTCCAAGAAACTATTTCCTGGAATCCTTATTTTACACACATAATAAGAAAATAACTATAAAAATGTTGACTTTATCATATTGTGTAATAACTATAGACGAGCAGTCAGAAGACATTTACTTACATATTTACTGAGTATCACTATTATCATGATCCATAATAGATTAGCAGCAGGCAATCTGGAATAACAACAGCATGCCATCGGGGAAAAAGCTGGAAATCTTTCAGCTACTGCCGGGGCTAGGGACATTATCTGACTAAAATTTGGCATGCAGGGAATGATTAGCCATTCCAATTAAAACAACCACTGTGGGTATTAGTGAGAATTGAGGGATACATCAAATAAACAAACAAAAACTTTTCTTTTCTTGTGGAGACTATTGCTTATGTCAGTTAAAAAAAAAAAAAGAAAGAAAGACAAAGAAATTAAAGAGGAAACAATGAAGGCAGAGAAGAAGTGAAGAAGGAAGAAACAGTTTTCCTAATACAGAATTCCTGAACTAGACAGACTTTCTTATCTTCTCACAGACAGCCTTCTATGGCTTCTGTAGGAACATCTCAGGTCTTCCCTTAAACATGAATGATGCTAAGAACAGAGAAAAAGGAACACTTTCTGCAGTAGTTAAACTCCCAAGTAAAAGAAGAATTGAAAGAGCAGAACCATTCTTGCCAGGCTTCTTATCCTAAATTCATATTCAATAAAGTTACTCCTCCTATTCATGAGTCAGGAAGTGAGAGAGAAGAGCTAAGACTACCATGATTATGGATGACCCTCCTCAAGGAAGATAATGTCAAGAGTGGAGATTGTTTTCCCCAGTAACTTCTCTATTCTAAGAGGAAGTATGGTCAAGTTTGCTTGAAAACAGTGATGAGCTTGGGTTTGAACAAGGGTAACAACAATTGCCTAAGAATATATTACCGGGTGTAACAAGAAAGACTTCATGAGCTTTCCAGGCTTCCACATCTATAATTGAAGATGTTAATCCGGAAAGAGATTATTGTTTCTGTGTATAAAGTAGGAGACTGCAAGCTACTTAAAAATGATGACGTAGACCCAGCTCCCAATGTCTGGGTATATATACTCTAGGATAAGTTGTAAGACATAAACAGACATTCCTACTCTCTAGATTGACTTTGGCCCCATTTGATGTAAATACTCTAATGTCTTTTGAAAGGCCTACTAAGCACATCTTCTTTCTAAAGTAATTACTGACTCCTCTAGGAAGTATTTAGTGATTCCTCTTTGAGCTAACACATAGATGGAGTATATTTCTAGTACAGGAGTTGTCAAATTATAACACTACATGACACACTATTCACCTGGGTGCAAAGCCATGCTTCACTACGACAAAACTTGTCATATTCATTTTATTTTAAAAACTATGTGCATTTCACATTAAAAAACAGAAAAATAGTTGCTCAAGGAAGGTACCTGGCAAAGCAGGCATTGGTGCTATATTTTTTTAAAAACAGCTTTATCAAGGTGTGATTGACACTCAAAAATCTACACATATTTAGTGTATACAATTTAATGAGTTTGGACATGTGCTTGCACTGGTGACGCCATGGCTACAATCAAGGTAATAAATATATCTATCATTTCCAAACATTTCCTTGGGCTTGTTTTTTGCTTTTGTTTATTGTTGCTGTAAAAGCACAACATGAGATCTACACTTTAAAATTTTTAAGTGCACAATACAGTATTATTAACTTATAGACACCATGTTGAACAGCAGGTCTCCAGAAATTATTTATCTTGTGTAACTGAAACTTTCTATACATTGCACAACTCTTCATGTCTTCTTCCACCCTTCCCCTGGCAACCGACATTCTATTATCTACTTCTGAGTTAGACTATTTTAGGTATCTAGAAGAAATCATACAATATTTGTCTTTCTGTGATTGGCTTATTTTACGCAACATAATATCTCCCAGGTTCATCTACTTTTGCTGTAAATGGGGCTATATATTCCTTTGGAGATAAAAACGAACATATAGAGAAGAATGAAGTAAAGGCACAAGAAACAACTTGAACAAAAAAATAGGAAGGTTAGTTGCAAGTCAATAATGTGCAGAAAATTACGAGATGTTCAAGATGATTACTACATAAGTTGGAAAGTAAAACAAAAAAGAAAACCAGCAATAGACAGCTTTGAATGTCAAGCAAAGAAATAAGGTAACATATACTTTAGTTAATTGGAGACCATTGAATAGGAGGGAGAGATGATTAAAGTTGTATTTCAACAAAAATTTAATTTGATATGTGTTTTAGAAGTCATGTGTAATAATTCCAGTGAAGAGTAACAACAACCTGAATTAGTGGATTTGTTAGAACTCTAGGCATGGTGATCACTGGAATGGTGAACATAGAATCATTTTGAGATACATTATTGAGGTAAAATCAGTAAATTTAACATTAATTGATCATTTCATGCATCAGTTTAGAACCCTTCAAAGGTTTTCGCCTACTACACTTAGCATACGTTTCAGAATCTTTATCTTGACCTACAAAATCCTTAATAACTTAAAACTTTCTTACCTGTTTCCCTCTTGTAATCTTATGTCACTTACTTCTGCCTTTTGTACACTGCTCCATTCATAATAATTTCCTTATAACTTCTCTTATAGTTTCTTTTCTTTTCTTTTTTTAGTTTCTTTTCCCTAAGTGCTTTCAGAGAAACAGTAAATTCACATGGATGGTATGCTCCTGTTTCTTTCCACCTGGCCAATTTCTACATATCCTTGAAGTTCCAACTTGAAGTCTCAGAAAGGACTCTCTGAGATTCCCATCTGAGTACTGTACACTTTGACATTTTAGCACATTAATGTTTTCTTTATATCTTCTATCCCAGCTGTACGTGTGTGTGTATGTGTATATATATATGTGTGTGTGTGTGTGTAATTGTTGTATTGAAGTTAGTTGAGTCTCCCTTTGCTCCTATAAAACCATTGATGTAGGGCTTTTTTCATCTTTTTTCATTTAATTCATCATGCATGATGCTCCTATGCCTAGTGTAGCATCTGGCATGGAGGAGATAATCAATAAATGTTTTATGATAAACAAATGAGATTGAAGAAGCCGCTCACATCTTTTAATTTAGCAGTAGTAATTGTCTCTGTTTCAAATATGCTGGATTTCATCTCCAGAAGTGATTATTTATCATTGAGTAGTCAAAAAGATTAAGAAGTTGGTTTGTTTATTCATGTATTTTCATATTATTTACTCATTTATTTTTCCCAGCAGCGTAGTATTCCATTTTACATGGAGTCAGAGGAAGAGATTACTAGATTACTAAGCACATGCAAACAGAGAAAAGGGAAAACCAACCAATAAACACATTTATAAAATAATATGAGGGAGCCTAATCAGAAGTCATAAGAAGGAAAAATAGAGTTAGAGAATGAATAAGAAAAATCTGTGTGTGTGTGTGTGTGTGTGTGTGTGTGTGTTTGTGTGTGTGGACTATTAAAAGGTACATGAATGCATAAGAGAGAGGTAGAGCGGGAGAGAAAGAGAAAAAGCACGTCTTACAATAATATTTAAGTGAGTTCAGAACATCTCTGAGAGCAGAGACATTACTGGAAATTAGTAACTAAATAGTGAATACAGTAAGCAAGCATTTAATGTAATACAATTTTTGGCTTCCTTTTTTGTCAAAAGGGAGATAAAACTTGAAATTATATTGAAAACGATCCTGTCTGGGCGCGGTGGCTCACACCTATAATCCCAGCACTTTGGGAGGTTGAGGCAGGCAGATCATGAGGTCAGGAATTCGAGACCAGTCTGGCCAATATAGTGAAGCCCCATCTCTACTAAAAATACAAAAACTGAGCCAGGCACGGTGTGCCTGTGATCCCAGCTACTCAGGAGGTTGAGGCAGGAGAATTGCGTGAACCCTGGAGGCAGAGGTTGCAGTGAGCCAACATTGCACCATTGCATTCCAGCCGGGAGACAGTGAGAGACTCCAAATAAAATAAAATTAAATAAAATTAATTAATTAATTAATTTTAAAAAATTTATTCAAAATTTTGGAATTAGCATAATATGTTGACAGTATATATGGATTACTCTTCTTTATTGTTGTTGGTTTTCTTTTTTGTTTGTTTGTTTTCTTCACACAAGGTTTCACTCTGTGACCTAGGCTGGAGTGCAGTGGCACAGTCACAGCTCACTGCAGCCTTGACTTCCCAGGCTCCCGCGATCCACCGACCTCAACCTCCCAAGCACCTAGGATCACAGGCGCCTGCCACTACTCCCGTCCAATTTTTTTTTCTTTCTTTCTTTTTATGTTTTGTAGAGACACGGTTTTGCCATGTTGCTCAAGCTGATCTCAAACTCCTAGACCCAAGCGATCTGCCCACCTCGGTCTCACAAAGTTTTAGGATTACAGGCATGAGCCACTGCACCTGGCCTGTACTTATTACTCTTCTAATTGTCCCGCTACATTCTTTCAATTTCATTCTCAAATGGTCTCTAGGGTCTCATTTATTTCTGTCATGTGACACCCTAAGCATTCCATTTTAACCATCTTGAACAAGTGAGACTTATTTGAGAGTTAGCACACACAGTTTTATTTCTTCACATATATTTAAAACAATGCTCTAAATTTTTGAGAGGTGTGTGGGGGTGGGGAATTGAATAAAGTTTTGTTCCCAGTCCATGTCAATCACAAGTAGAATCTCTTTCCAATAATTAAATAAATCTTTTTTGTTTGTTGTTAAAGTTTCATTTTAAAATTTTGGTTGACATTTCTCCCCAATTCCAACTCCATCTTACCTCAGGTCATACAACCTGCAGAGGGGCTGCTGCTGCTTTTTTCTTTCCTTCTTTCTACCTAATTCTGAATCTGCTATTTTTGACTCATCAAGGTTGGAGGAGGTGGGATAAGGGATTGTGGAATACTTAAGTGCTGAATGGTTCTTACATGACTGAAGACATATCTTGGTGTTGGTACTGAGGCAGGAAAGTAAAGAAAAAAAAAAGGGGTTTTTTTTTTTTTCTTTTTCTTTTTTTTTTTTTTTTTTTTTGAGGTGGACTCTGTCGCCCAGGCTGGAGTGCAGTGGCCGGATCTCAGCTCACTGCAAGCTCCGCCTCCCGGGTTCACGCCATTCTCCTGCCTCAGCCTCCCGTGTAGTTGGGATTACAGGCGCCCGCCACCGCGCCTGGCTAATTTTTTCTATTTTTAGTAGAGACGGGGTTTCACGGTGTTAGCCAGGACGGTCTCGATCTCCTGACCTCGTGATCCGCCCGCCTCGGCCTCCCGAAGTGTAGGGATTACAGGCGTGAGCCACCGCGCCCGGCCTAAAATGTTAAAGAAAGAGAAATAAGTTTTCCTGTATTAGGCTGACTTGTCGCAAAGGCAGCAATAGGCATAGCCCAGACCCAGGAAAGGTCTTGATAATATTATCCAATGTGCTCTGGAGACTCTCCCAGCACTCCCTCAACATAGAGAAGAAAAACAAATTTGTCTTTATTTTATGAAATGAGTTTATAGATTGCTGTTCTCTGTAACTAGTGACTTCAAGTATTCTGTTTTATCTAAGAAGTACAACGAAGGTCATGAGTCGCCTGAGTAGGCCAGAACTACGCTGTCTGGGCACCATAGTGAAGATTATAGGATGAGCCGGTGCCCAGGCAAACCTAGATAATGGACATCTGGGTTTCTTGGCGATGGACATGCACAATTCTGTCTTTGTCTTGCCTCTGCATCCCTGCTTTCTTGCCACTGTAAGCTTGCTTCAAGCTAGCCCACCCCCTTTTGTGAAGTGTGTATAAAAGTCAGGTGCTGTCGTTGTTCCCAGCCCAGTCTTTTGGACATAAGTCAGCTGGGCCTGAGTGAACTCAGTAAAGATTCTCCTGTTTCAACCCGAGGTCTCTCTCGTCCTCCTGAATCCCGCAACAGTACCCTACGTGGTAATCGTGCAATTGATGGGTCTTGCTCTCTAATTTCTGATCCAATCACAGTTTCCTTGATACAAAGGTATTCCTTGTGGTGGACAGTTTCTGCTATCTTCTCAGTCCTCAAGTTTCCAGAAATCTGCCCCTCTTTAAACCTCGAGGCATTTTTTGAGGTGAGATCTTTTTTAGAATCACCCTAGATAGATTACCCAATTCTTAATTTGGTCCGTAAGAAACATACCCAATATATAGGACATAGAAATACACCATCCTTGTGCTGCCGGTTTACATTCCATTGTCATATTAAGAGTTCTCCGTTCCAGAATCAACTAGTATTCCAGTGTCTCTTGAACTTCAGGGAACACATAAAAGCCTCTTAAGTGGTTATCTTAAAGCTTCTCTATATTTGTTTTAAGAAAAGGGAGAAACACCCTTCTCCATTCCCAAAAAGAAGATCAAAGCCAGAATTCTGAAATTCTCTCTCCTAACAGGATATTTCAATCTTCAATTTTTATGCAAACCAAAGATAGCAGAACCCATTTCATAGTCATAATATACTTCTCATAGTTGGGTCACCTCTTCAGTTTAGGATCTGAGGATACTTTACAATATTCCAATTTTTTTTTTTTTTTTTTTTTT
>NW_012109774.1:147779-169605 GCF_000951045.1 Mandrillus leucophaeus | reverse complement strand
AAAAAAAAAAAAAAAGAAAAGAAAAAAATGAAAAGAAAAAAAGAATTCCATTTTAACTTTCTGTCATATAGTGTACCACCAGAAAAAAAAGTTCTTTTTTTATTTCTTGCTACTCCTCATTTTTCTGCTTCTTTCTCTTATATAAATGCTTACACATGCTATTTTAAAAATTCTATTTGTGTTTTGCTATATGCCTTTTTGTTTTATGCTTGTTTATCCCTGTCAATGCAATATACAAGTTATCAAATGAGATTGCCATATTTTAACTAACAATAAAAAAAAGAAGCTGGTTTTCCCAACTTTATGAACAGAAAGAAAATTTTGATATTTATTTGCTCATAAATAGCCTGGACTATGCAATAATATGAAAAAAATGATTTTTTTCAGCATCCATAACTGGCAATTTTTTCCTACTCTTTCGATTTTCTTTCAAGAGCAGACTTGAGTGAGCACAGGTAGATATGAGAGTGTGTGTGTGTGTGTGTGTGTTTATATTGGCTAAATTAATTTTCCAAGTAAATTACTCTGTTCTGTGTTTCAAATTCTAGCAGATCTGAGAAGTGACTTGGAAATTAGCTTCATAATTTTATGGAAATCTACCACTAAAATGTTTCATATACTAAAATTATTTTACTTTTATTCCATATTGTTTATGCTTAAAAATTTCTGAAGATTAAAACTATAAAAAATAATATTGTATTTTATGATAATTTCTGCATATAAAGAAAATAAGCTCCTAATGTATTTATGTATTTCCTGAGAAGATAAATTCCTAAGTATATAAAGTAAAATTGAAGTGTATTAATCATTCACAACACGTTACTCTTTTTTAAAAAAACTCGAGCCAGTGCAATAAATATTATTAGTATTCTGAAGAAGTGACAAATTCAAGTTTTGTTATAATGTTTTCTATGAGAAGCATGAGTTTTCATAAACTATCCTAATAAGTAAAGCATTATTGAAAAAGGACATGCCACACTATCAAATGAGCTTCAAATTTTTATTTCCAAGGTCTTCAACATTTTTTTTATTGGATATACCAATAAGCTATCTCCGTTTTCACTTTCAGCTACCTACTTAAGCCCAAAGACATTTCCATCAGTACTCATGGAAGACACGAAATCAGGTGGCTAACAGCATGATATTGTGATGCCCTTTGTGTGATACATTTTTCTAGTTACCAGTAAATGAAACAAAGTGTCAAAACACACTTTAAAATTAGGAAATATCATACCATAGATATAAATATAATAATAAATTGGAGACAAAAGAATTGTCACTTTAATAAACCAATGAAAATGCTAATGCAATCCGATGAATTGTTCTACCTTTCTAAGTTTTCATACAGATTTTGTGATTAAAGGCTCGTTACAACATTATTTTAAAATTTAGAAACTGGATCAGATATATATTTTACTATATCATAAATGAGGATTAAAAAAACAAAGGAAAGCCTTTACATGAACTATATCTGTTATTAAAATAGAATGTTGTGTCTCAAGAAACAGTTTTGACAAACTGATAGGAGGAGTTCTTTCTGTTTAAAAATAAAGAGCATAATTTTTTTCATATTCATTAAATCATAAAAGGAGAAAATCCTGAAAAAGTAAATACAAATCCAGAATGTGACTCTTTCAGCAAGGATACATTGTTCACAAGAATTAAACCACAAATTGCAACTAGATGATCCTAAGGAAAGAAGGCAGCCAATTAACTGGACTCACGTGACTAAGATATCCAGAGATTCGCTTGTTTCCTGCACTTCTTGTACTAGTGGTTTTAAAAAAAAAAAAAAAGAAAGAAAAAAGAAAAGAAAAGAAAGAAAGTAACGAAAGAATGCTCTTAGATCTCTCTCTCTTTTTTCTCTGACTTTCAGCATTTCTGAGTGTGGAGCTCATTCTCTCTTATTGAACGCAGCTTAACACATAGTTGGGGAATACTGGTACACAGAGAACCTTAGATTGTGCTCAGAAGTCAAGATCCTAAACAGACTTAAAAAAGAAAAATTCCACCTGACAACAGACAGTTGACTCCAACTGGCCTAACTTAATTGTTGATCTTCTGCATGGAATAGCGGAAGCATGAATCCTTAAAGAAAGCCTACAGGGAAGACAAAAAAATATATATTTGCATTAAATTAATAAAATGGAGTATGGATGCAAACTATCCATGATTTAAAATTTCCAATTAGTACATGCATGAAATAAGCTTGCAAAAAAATCATTTGAGCCATGAGAATCCCATTTAGTAAGCAAAATGTGCATTAATCACAGATTCATTCATTCAGTAAGAGAGTTAATCCGTATGATACTACCAGATTCTCTAAAGAAGAGATTGTATGTAAAGTTGCTGTGAAAAGCCTCAAGATAGGCTTATTCCACATTTATTTAAGATAGAAAAGCAGAGGCTGGTGTGGTGGCTCACACCTATAATCCTAGCACTTTGGGAGGCTGAGGGGGGCAGATCATGAGGTCAGGAGTTTAAGACCAGCCAGGCCAATATGGTGAAACCCCATCTCTACTAAAAATGTAAAAATTAGCCAGACGTGGTGGCGCTTGCCTGTAATCTCAGGTACTCGGGAGGCTGAGGCAGGAGAATCGCTTGAACCTGGGAGGCGGAGCTTGCAGTGAGCCGAGATTGCTCCACTGCCCTCCAGCCTGGGCAACAGAGTAACAAACAAATGTATAAATATAATATTAAAATCTTAATATAAAAATATAATATTAAATATTAAATATTATATTAAAATATAATATTAAAACATCTTACATTTCAAACAAACAACAAAAATAACAAGAGCAGAAATATGTAATAGGACGGTACAAAATATTAGAATCCTTCAGCTGCCTCCATCAATCTCTTTCAACTATATGCCTGCATGGCAATGTTATCTTCTCTCAGTGCACTATGTGCTAAATCACAGGTCAGAAAACTTTTTCTGTAAAGGGTCAGATAGTAAATATTTTGGGTATTGCATTCCGTATATAGTCTCTGTCTCAAACATTCAACACTACAGTTTAGCAGGAAAAAAGCCATAGACAATATATAAACAAATGAGCATGGTTGTGTTCCGGTATAACATTATTTATGGGCACTGGATTTTGAATATCATACACTTTTCATATATCATGCAATATCTTTTGATTTTTGCACTGACCATTTAAAAACATTAAAACCAGTCTTGACTATGGACTGTAAAATAGGCAGAGGGCCAGATTTAGTTCATGGGCCATAGTTTGTTAACCTCTGTGTTACAGGACGGCTCTTAAGAGCTCAAGCTTTGAATTTATGAAAGGAGGAAATTAGTTCAAATATAAATTCAAATATTTTACTTTGTAATTATTATTATGAATTTCCATGTATTTATCATATATATCATATATGTGTGTATACATATATATATGTGTATAATTTTTGTTTTTTTGAGTCTGAGTCTCGCTCTGTCAGTGAGGCTGGAGTGCAATGGCGCAATCTTGGCTCACTGCAAACTCTGTCTCCCAGGTCAAGTGATTCTCCTGCCTCAGCCTCCCAAGTAGCTGGGACTACAGGCACCTGCCACCACGCCTAGCCAATTTTTTAGTAGAGACAGAGTTTCACCATGTTGGTCAGGCTGGCCTCAAACTCCTGACCTCAAGTGATCCGCCCGCCTCGGCCTCCCAAAGTGCTGAGATTACTGGCATGAACCACTGCGCCCAGGCTTATATTTATATATTTATATCTGGGTAGCATTTTATTGCTAAAAAGCATTTGTTTGCATATTTTCATGTATTTATCTGTATAAGGATTATTATTAAATGTTGCCAGGCGTATATTAAAGATCAAAAAAATTTTTGACTGAAAGTCAGACTTTTAAATAAGAAAATCAGGAGAAAGCTGATATTTCCTCTTAATATATCATATTTCATAGTGTTGTGATTTTAATGAAAAAAAGATAAAGCATAGAGCTAGATTTACAGAATTTAAAAATTATATTAATACATTCATCTAAGCTCTGTCAATAATTGCAGTTAAACATACTTATACACATTTATTTACCTTAAATTTTTTTTCTCTTATTTCTAACTTTTTCTCTTCTATGCTTTGAGTTTTAGACAGGATGCTTTTTGTAAATCAGTCTCTGCCTTGAACAACTTTTCAGTTGTGTACTCTAACAGTGATAGCTTTTTTCCATATGTATACATGTGCAAAAAATACAAAAAAAAAAAGAAAAAAGAAAAAAAAGAGTGATAGTTTTGCTCTTAGATCTGGCGCTTGGAATTCATTTTATTTCAGTGACTTTTATAAATGACGTTTTTTTCTGTAGTTCATTCAAATCTCTGTGCATTTAACATAGGCTTTAGCTTAATGAAATAGAAAGTAAACTATGAATATTATGAACAAAAATGTAATCCTTCATTTATTGCATTTTCCCTCAATGAGAAAATTTCTATTTCTTCTACCTTTATGCTTTATCCTGGATAATGATTCATTTCATTTTCTCAAGACTAAAATATCCTCGTTACTAGATAATACTATATTTCAACATATTTTAGATCTCCCTACAAATTACTGATTATTTTATTTTCTCTCCTTCCCTCCACCACTTCCTTCCTCTCCCTCTGTCTTTCTCTCTATCTTATGTTTTATTAAACATATAGAAGAATTAAATTATATTCATATATGAGAGGTAATAGTTATTCAGTAGTTATTCTAGATTCTCTATGTACAAAATCATGTCACCAGCAATAATAAAAGTTTTATTTATTTATTTACAATTTTTATACTGATGAGGACTTTTAGTATAATGCTTTACAGAAGTAGTACTACTAGACACTCTTGGCTCATTGGCAGGGGAAGTTTTTGTGAATTGTCTATTGAATATGATATTCTACTTTTTGGTTTTCTTTATCAAGTTTTTTTTATTTCTAGTTTATCATGAACTTTATGATTATTATGGATTCCCGTATGCATACCATACAATTTACTTTACTGGTGTACAGTTCCAGGGACATTCGCATATGTGTACATTTGTATAACCACCACCACAATCAGAATACAGAGCAATTCTATAATTCCAAGATATTCCATGGAGCTGTCTTTGTTGTAGTCAAAACTTTCCCTGATCCCAATTCCTGGCAACAACCAACCTGTTCTTCTTTCCTACAGTTTTATCTTTTCCAGAATATCACATGGAATCATACAGTATATAACCTAACATTGGCTTCTTTCAGCCAGAAAAATGCAATTGAAATTCATTCACAACATTGCATGTATAATGAATTTATTCCTTTTTAGTAGTAATAAATTGAATGTGTATGTACGGTGTGTTTGTTTATCCATTGATCTATTGATGTGTATGTGGGTTGTTTCTAACTTTAGTCAATTATAAATAGACCTGCTATAAACTCACATGTACAGATTATTGCGTGAACATAAGATGTTATTTATCTAAGGTGGATACCTAGCAGTGGGATTGCTGGGTCTTACGGTTAATTGCATATTTAACTTAAAATAGAATATGACAGATGGCTGTACCATTTTGCATTTCCACCAGCTATGAATGAAGGTATCATTTTTGTTGACTTTTTATGAGTACTTGGTCTGTTGACTTATTGGATTTTCATATATTTTATTTGTATATTATATATTTTTCGAATTATAATAAGTATGTATTTTTATCTCATTGTAGCTTTACTTTATGTTATTCTCATGTTTCATGATATTGACCATTATTTTATCAATTTTGGTTTATCATTATAACATGTAGAATCTAATATATGAGTAGCTTATATCAACAGAAATGTTTTTCCCACAGCTCCGGAAGCTAGGCAGTCCAAGATGAAATTGTCCACAGATGCAGTGTCTGGTGACAACACTTTTCCTGGCTGAAGTTAATTTGGCATCAAGTTAGCATATTTCTTTCTATGGACATTAATTTGGAAAAAGTTTCTTAGTGTTTTAAATACTGTTCCAGCCTTAATAAATAGTCATAATTATATTTTCAATATGAAAATGCAGTTTTACACATAGTTGTGCATGTTTATAGTCTTAATTGGTAAGTATCATAATAAAATCAGAGAAGTTTATAAAAAACAAAATATTCTTGGTAGAGATTATATAAATATATATTTATTTATATTTTATTATACATGTCTTTTTATATAAAATATACCTATTTAAGTGAATTCAATATAAAATAATTATAACGCATACAGAAATAATCTTAATTTTCAGGCAGACCGATATAATTTAAAGCAGTTTAGATGTGTTTAGGATGTTATTATGACACATCAAGACAAATCTACAGTTGAGATTTCTAAATATAACTGTTACTAGAAAATTTCTGAGCTTACTTGCTATGAACTTCAATTATCTTAAAATTGGATTCTTCTAAAGTAAGCTAGTAAACTAAATATTGCAAGATTTAAATGTTTTTAATGATTGAATTGAAAAAAAAATCTAAGGTTAAACGGAAAAAATACCCACTGTGATACAGAGTGTTCCCATATAGCATCATTTAAAGTAGTATAGTTAGAAAACAAATATACTAAATAGTAAAACACCAACTATTCTACTATTTTGCCTCATTTACTGTGTTTCCAGGAAGCATTCTGATTTTTGCAATTCATCAGAATAGCATAAATTTTTTTCACCTTAGCTACAAAGGCAGAAAGGGAAGCATCTATTTTTGTTAGTAGATGTCAGGACTTGCTTTTTTGTTTTTCTCTTTGGAATGCCCTTCTCCTAGGCAATCTATATGATCCACAGTTCCTTACTTAGCTCTACGCCTTCTTTCTGTACTTAAGCATAATTTTTTCAGAACAACTTTTTCTGACTACTTTCTAAAATAGCGCAACCCACTAATTTGTTCCTTAACCCTGCTTTATTTTCCTCCAAAGTAAATATCATTGCCTAACACACTAAATAATTATTTGATTATTTTCTGTATTCTTGCATAAATTTAAGCTCCATGAAACCAGAGGCGGTCTCTGTTTCATTTTCTGCCTTTTGAATACCCAACATCTTGTAGTTATGGTATAAGTATGTGTTGAGTGAAAAAATAAATCATAGGATGTGCAATGCAAATAATGAATACTAATGTAGGTTATAGAATGTAGTTAATAATAGTGTTTCAATATTGACATCAATTTTTACAAATGCACCATGCAAATGAGAGCTTTTAATAATAAGGAGAACTAGGGGGATGGAAGATAAGGAAATACAGAAATTCCGTAAATTCAACTTACTTTTTCTGTAAAACTAAAGTTTCTCTAAAAACATCTATAAATTAAAAGATGGAAGAAGTGGAGTAAGGGAAGGAGAAGAAAAAAGAGGAAAAGAGGAAAGGTAGATGGTGAGAGAATAAAGGAGAGGAAGGAAGAGATGGAGGGTGCACACTGAGTTAAAATTGTGTTTGTTTATGAGTATAACCTCTAATAAGCACATACACTAGCCTGACATTTGAAGACGTTGCATTTCTTAGGGTCTTACAGGAATCAGCTGGCACAATGAGATTGAAACTAAAGACAGTTAAAAATAAACAGACAATGTGTAGGAAACCAAAGAGCAGAGATCAGCACCTCAGGGCCAGTAACAGTAGGACTCTTTTATCATTCCTAGGACTGAAGAACCTTTAGAAGCAGCTGAACAAACCCCCTAGGGGGATACAGACAGCTTGAACCAATCCCACAGGGAGAAATCTAAGTGAGTGAATAAGCACACTTGATCTTTTTCTTCAATATTCTTCTGATGCTCTTCTGTTTGTGCAACCCAAGCAGAAGCCAGAGAAGCAGGAAGGTGTTGTTGCAGGCTACTTTCCTGGTGAAGAAATGGAGGAGGAGAGAGATTACATCTGCTGGGGCAGACAGATTCATTCATACTCACAGAAACGTCTTTGCAAATTCTGTACCCTAAATTCATTTTGATATAAGAAACTGTGGAAGCCTTAGGCAAAATACTAGACCTCACAATCTCAAGTGAGATTTTCTTTTAGTTTCTTCTGATGTTTTGTCACTATAGTTAGGTTTTAGAAAGTCTTTTTCTACCTACCACTTAAGTCTTATTTTGATTAACTGAATTTAAGTTATTATTTCTCTTCCATGAATCTTTGAATCAGTAGCCCGCAAATTACACCAATTTTTTTAGATCTCGCAGACTAATTTTCTTTTCTGTTTAGTTTTCCATGAACTAGAGTGAACTTTACCCAAACCTCTATCTTGTAGGTCTGAGCCCAATATTTTGAATCATAGCAAGTTGAGGTTGGCCACAGGCCTTCAAGACTCAGTGACACTACTGTCTTCACAACTTTCTGCTATTCTCTCCCTTTTATTTTCCCGTTTTTAAAATTATTTTTCTTCTTACAACTTTGTAAATTACTAGTGCTATTAATAATTACAATAACAATAATAGTAATTATGACAAACCCTGATAGTAATTACAATGCAAATGTTATGGTTCTAAATAACGTCAAGAGTTAGTTCATTTAATAATCCAACTGGCCCCAAGCAATAATTACCATTATCATCTATTTACAGATGAGAAAATTGAGACAGAACATTTATGTACCTTGTTGATCTCACTGCTGGTGTGGGAAAGAAAAGATTCTAATCACATTGGCTGGCATCTAAGTCCAGGATCTTAATTATTACACAAAATCATCTCCCTTGAACAGCATTTTCTTTCACTGCCCATTTGTTCACCCCATGAGACTGTCACCATGTCATGCTTAGTGGGTATTGTAACTTTATTAACATTTAGGTTTCCCTGCTGGTCTTTTCCTTCCTCTACCCTTGATAGACTGACATCACATTCTAACAAATTACAAAATATTAAAATTAATTGATACTAATTTCAAAGGAACTTGAAAAATGAAGATGTAAATTGCTTGCTATTATTCTTGAAAATAAATCAAAGCAAATGGAGTTGCTCCAAAAGTCATTAAAACCTAGAGCTTTCACCCAATTATCTCAATTTGTAGAGATTTGATTGAGACTATTTTTTACAAAATGTATTATTAGGTTAAAATTTATATAAATTTCAAAAATGTTTGACTTTTTAAATGAAATGTCTTTGAATAGTTTAACTCTTGGCTTTATATTTCTTGCAGTCAACCACTCTTCTTGTTTGAGCACTTTAACATTCAAGGGATATCATGGTTCTTTTTTAATGTTTTGCCTGATAGAATAAATATATGACATATTTTTTTCCCCACTTAGTGGTATTTTACACACATCACTAAGAATGTGCTCAATGTGGATGTGTATGGTGCTTGAATCAGTTTTAATTTTTTTCTCCTAGAATTTGTAAGCTGGAAGTTTTTATTATTATTTTTATACTGTTTCCAAAACCTGGGAACAGGATAATAGTGATAATAATAACCAAAGCACTGTTCTGTCACTTATTTCTTGATTATCATTATCATTTTTTCCCATTCTAACTCTAGTTGAAAATTTAGATTTCCCAAGGTTAACGTTTTTGAAATATATAAAAAATGATATTAAAATATAATTTCAAATAAAGTAATCCTCTCTTTCACTCTTTTTATCCCTCTCCCCTCTTGACATCTTCCTTCTCCTCCTCTTTTGCTTTACAACGCAGGCAAAGCACAGAGTTCTACCAAGCAGGTAAGACACCGTGAAGATAAAAATAAAAACGTTGTATTTGCAACAAACCAATTTGGATGTGTATTCTCCACGTGAAATTGAACCTGTCTTCTGAAAGTTAAAAAATTAAAATATTTCAACTTTGTACAAAAATATATAAATATAAGGCAGGATAAAAGGAGAATATAAGGGAAAGACACATGCAGCAACCTATCTTTGTCATCTGAGCATAAGTGAAGGATAAAATGTTACAAATACAAATAATTTATCACAAATATGCTTTGGAATTTTTTCAGTGTGTCAGGATTAATATTAACCTGCACAAGAATGCCTAAAAGCAAGATTGGGAATGAAAAATTGGCAAGACATTATAATGAAACACCAGTTTCCTGTGCTCAAGTTGCCTGGAGCCCTTTATCCATCTTCTGGCCTTACCTCCTCACTGTATTTCTAGAAAATGATTGCTCCATGATGAGCTTCCTATATTCAACTATGCACAATAACTGAAAAAAAAGAAACAATTATGAAAAGTACCTAAAAATGTTGCACAGAAAATAGGAAAAAAGGAAGATAATAACAAGAATAAGAAATCGTAGAAATATTACCAAATCAGAAAAGTGACATTCTAAAGGACTCTAAAAGACAAACATTCTGATAAAAAATATTTCCCATGAAATCTAAGAATATACTTACAATATGGCCTCTGAATTTAAAGGCTTCAAAAAAGATCTACAGTGGCTTAAGAAAGAAATTACACAAAACTAGTAAAATCAATTTTGAGCTTTCAAAGCTTAGAAAATCAATTCAAGGAAAAAGAAAAGTTATCCGGAAAATGAAAACATATTGTTAATTTAAGAGGAAGAGTGGAAATAAGAGCATAGAAGAGTAAAAAAAGAAAAGAAAGAGAACTCCATTAATAAGAACTTAAATGTAGTTACAGATATGTTGCACTAGGAGAGCAAATAGTGATGAAAATGAAAGAGACAAGAGCATATAATTCACATTAAAGAGATAAAGGTTATTCCTGCTTAGTTGTATAATCAGTATTTTTGAAGAAGAGAAAAGAACAAATAAAAATAAATATAGAAAAATATTTTTAAAAAACATATTGAATACTATATTTTCAATAAAACTTGAATGTAAATATTAGAAGCAGGCAACCGGACTTCCAGCAAACATGACTCAAATATATTTATAGCAAGGTCAATTTTTAAAATTTGTTAGGATTCATCAGTGAATAATTATCTGAGTATCCAAACCAGAAATCACATATATGAGGAAAAAAACTAAAAATAGAAGTATCAGGCTAGATTAAGCTCTATCCATAGCAGCGATCACTGATAGAACACAGGGAAGCAAATTCTAATAATTTCAGAAAATTCTCATAAATTGTTTTTCTAACCTAAACCTCATTCAACTTGGAAGATAACAGAAGATATGTGGAAATATTTACATACAAATGGATTGTAGTCCTCATGAGTCCTTGAGAAAAATAACAAGGAAAATATTTAAACAACAAAATAATAATACAATGAATGATGGTGTCTGCAGTAACAGCACAGAAAGTAAAATAATAATAGCACATCAATTAGTTTAGAGCACAATGAGAAATTAGAATACTTCCTTAACACTTTTCCTTTGATTGTTGATATATTTCTTTCTCTATTTCATCTTTATGTCTTTACATAAATAGAAAAGAATAAGAGTGAGATAGAGGAAAATCTCTCATCATAATTAATGATGAAGCACATGAATATCTCATTAAGGATCAGGATAAGATGCTGACTATTGTAAACCAATTCATTTCAACTAAATTTAAAATAATATAAAAATTCAAAAGGAATAAAAATACTATCACAACATACGTATTTTTTTTTTTAGATGGAGTCTCGCTCTGTCACCCAGGCTGGAGTTCTGTGGCCCTATCTCGGCTCACCGCAAGCTCCGCCTCCTGGTTTCACGCCATTCTCCCCCTCCTCAGCCTCCCGAGTAGCTGGGACTACAGGCGTCCACCGCCACGACCATCTAATTTTTTGTACTTTTAATAGAGATGGGGTTTCACCGTGTTAGCCAGGATGATCTCGATCTCTTAACCTTGTGATCCGCCCTCCTCGGCCTCCCAGAGTGCTGGGATTACAGGCGTGAGCCACTGCGCTCGGCCAACATATGTAACTTCTAATATGCCCACTTGGCTTATAAGCATTTGACATTACAGATAATTACGTTCCATATACATTTTTTGTTTGTTTGTTTGTTTTTTGCTGGGAGGCACTTCTTTGCATGATTGAATTGATTTGGATTTCCCAAGGTTTGAGAACAAGAAAAGGAAAGCAGTCAGCAGTTACCTTCTTTAAAAATAAATGGACACATAATGAAATTGACTCATAATGTTTCTACATTTTTATGGGGTACGTCTTATTTTGTTACATGCACAGAATATGTAATGATCAAATCAGGGGGTTTAGGGTATCTACCACCTGGAACATTTATCATTTATATAATAAATGTGTTGGGAGCATTTCAAATCATCTCTTCTAGCTATTTTGAAATATACAATACAGTGTTGTTAACTATAGTTATCCTACTCTGCTAGCAAACATTAGAAGTTATTCTTTCTATCTTTCTGTATGTTTGTACCATTAACCAACTTCTCTTTATCCCCTACCACTGCCACCGCCCCCGCCCCACACATATACACCCTTCCCATCCTCTAGTAACTATCATTCTACTCTCTATCTCCATGAGATCAATTTTTTTAGCTCCCAATAGGAGGGAGAACATGTGACATTTGTCTTTCTGTTTCTGACTTATTTCACTTAGCAACCTTTAGTTCTATTCATGTCTCTACAAATGACAAGCTTTTATTCCTCTTCATGTCCCAGTAATATCCCATTGTATATATCATATTTTCTTTCACCATGCATATAGGTGAGTTGTTGGCACCATAGTGTTAAGGTCTTCCTTCAGAAGACTCATGTTTTGTGAATGTACAGTAGTCCATGCATCATTTGCTTTGTTAGTATTGATTTATTTTGTCTGCACTGTTCTTTTGTATGTTTTTGTATTATAGTTTCAATTAAATTGACTATCACATTGTTGTTTTGTTTGTTGACTGTAGAAGAAATTGTAAACCAATAATGTCACTGATGCTTATTGTTCTAATGATGAGAATAGATCTAGTTTCGTTTTTCCAGGAATAGATTGCTATTTTAAGTCAGGGATAGACTAGATAATGTAGATGGATTATCATATACATAAGATAATAAAATAGAATTTAAATTCAGTAAATGGCTTTTTACATAATTAATAGACAAAAATCAAAAGTTTTCCTACATTAAAAATGTTTTATAAAGTGTAAGGAAATAAATAATTGCATTATTTGTAGCAATGAAAGAATAGCATCCTAGAAATAAACCTCACAAGAAATAGAAGAAAACATTTAATCTTTTTGTATGTTTTTTGAGACGGAGTCTTGTTCCATCACCCAGGCTGGAGTGCAATGGCACGATCTCGGCTCACTACAACCTCCGCCTCCTGGGTTCAAACAATTCTCCTGCCTCAGCCTCCCGAAGTAGCTGGGATTATGGACTCCTGCCTCGATGCCCAGCTAATTTTTGTATTTTTTGTAGAGACGGGGTTTCACCACATTGGCCAGGCTGGTCTCAAACTCCTGACCTTGTGATCCACCCGGTCAGCCTCCCAAAGTGTTGTGATTACAGGGGTGAGTCACCACACCCAGCCAGAAAACATTTAATCTTTGAAAGAGTATTGTCATAAGCAAACTGATGATTTGTCTAAAGCTCTCTTTAAGGGGCTACACATCCATCCCTCTCCTAAGAAATATATCATCTGTTGAATGCATACTCCTGTGGCTTTCAGTAAAACTTGCCTTCAGTGATAGGACAAAGTCTTCCCAAGGTTACACCACCTTCCAGGGGTCTGCTTATAGTCATCGGCCAGCTGATGTGAGAAGATTAAGTCCTGGTCCTTGCCTCTATTTGGGACAAATATGAAGAACCATCCCAGCTCCACACCAGCTCCTAGAATCAATTCATCCTTACTTGTAAATGCATTGTGAGCCAGCTTCTTCTGCCCAAATTGACTTTCTTTCATGCCTTTACTGCTACTCTCTTAGGTGTACTTGGGATTGGTATTTCCTTGTTCTCTTGGCTAAAACTGTGGTTGTGAATAGCCAGAGAAAGCATCGACTACACTCACAAAGTAATTTTTACAGGTGTCTTGCCTTAGTTCCATTACAGTTTGCTGGAACATTCCTGTATTTAGAGCTATCACATGCTTGTCTAGATTAATAGGTATTTTGTTTTTTCTGTTTGACCATTTATCCTTCAGTAAGAAGACCCAAATTAGGGGATCTAGGATCTCAGATGCCATTCTGAATTCCTAACATATGAATGAGTTTATATAGAGAAATGTAACCTAAGTGTCCTCAAAACGTTAAAGGTTTAAGGTCTTTATCCCTTTAATATCCAATAAAATAACTTCAACGTATGTCTGAGAAGATCTGGAAAGTGTTTATATGCAATACATTTTCTAAGGCAGAATTAAGAGTTTCGCTGCTGGAGCACAGATGAGTAGGCAATGCAGTCTGCTTTGGGAGCAGGGAATCACAAAAGGAAACACATAAATTAGATCCTGAAGGAATGTCAAAGAATAATCAAAGTTTTACATTGGCTTTTATACTTGGAAACTTTAGACAACCTAACCATCTCAAGGGAAAACAGCAAACTAAGCTTTTGTTTAAAATTCCAGAAAACTGCAGTTTTTTATGGTATGTGAATAAATAATGTAATTTAAGTGTGAAAACAATTTTTAAAATTCAACGTTTAAATTTATTTACATATACAATGATTACAATACAGTCACGCATCATTTAACGACAATGATATGTTCCGAGAAATGCATTATGAGGTGATTATGTCATTGTAGGAACATCATATAATCTACTTACAAGTAACAGCCTACTGCACACCTATGCTTTGTGGTGTAGCCTATCACTTCCAGGCTACAAACCGGTATAACGTGTTACTGTGCTTAATACTGCAGGACGTTAACACAATGGTGACTGTATGTGTATCTACACATAGTGAAAGTACAGTAAAAGTATGATACAAAAGACAAAATACGGTACAGCTGCATAGGGCACTGTTAAAAGAAGAGCCTTACACAAATTAAATTTAACAGAGTTTAATTGAGCAAAGAACAATTCAGCCTCTGGACCAGAATAGGTTTAGAGAGGCATGGCCTGCCTTATGGTCAATTTACGGACAGAAAAGGAAAGTGACATGGAGAAAATCAAAGTGAGGTACAGAAACTGCTGATAAGGTTACAATTTAGCATTTGCCTTTTTTCAACACAGTCTGAAGAGTTGGCTGGCGGAAGCCAGTTGGGCACAAGAATAGACTACAGTCTATTTACACATCCAGTTAGGTTACAGTTCACTATGTACTGAGAAACCTTTGGGCATAATTTAGTATATGTCAGGAGGCAACTTTAGGCTAAACTTTAACACTACTTAGCATGAATAGAGCTAGCAGGACTGGAAATTGCTCTGGGTGAGTCACTGAGTGAGTGAGTGGTGAATGGATGTGAAGGCCTAGGATAATTGTGTACATTTTAATATGATTCACAATGCAGTACCTTTGTTTATGTCAGCATCACCACAACACACCACAATGCATTGTGCTTTGTGCTACGACATTACCATGACTATATCACTAATTTTTCAGCTCCGTTATAATGTTAGGGAACTAACCTAGTATATGTAGTTTATAGTTGACTGAAACATTGTAATGTGTAGGACGACTGTATATAAATAATATTATTTACTTTCATTGACTTTATTTTTCTTACTTGTAAAATAGACATAATATGCAAATGTTCTACATCTTAGCAGTGAAGCACAGATGAAAATAAGAAATAGAAAAGTGTATGTAACAGCATTTCAAAAAAATACCATCTTATGGAAATTCAAAGTATTATTATGGTTGTTATTCCTTTAAATATCATCATCATCACTCCCCATCAGAGAAATGCAAATCAAAACCACAATGAGATACTATCTCACATCAGTTAGATTGGCGATCATTAAAAAGTCAGAAACAACAGGTGCTGGTGAGGATGTGGAGAAATAGGAACACTTTTACACTGTTGGTGGGACTGTAAATTAGTTCAACCATTGTGGAAGACAGTGTGGCAATTCCTCAAGGATCTAGAACTAGAAATACCATTTGAACCAGCCATCCCATCACTGGGTATATACCCAGAGGATTATAAATCATGCTGCTATAAAGACACATGCACACATATGTTTATTGCGGCACTATTCACAAAAACAAAGACTTGGAACCAACCCAAATGTCCATCAATGACAGACTGGATTAAGAAAATGTGGTACATACACACCATGGAACACTACGCAGCCACAAAAAAGGATGAGTTCATGTCCTTTGTAGGGACATGGATGCAACTGGCAACCATCATTCTCAGCAAACTATCACAAGAACAGAAAACCAAACACTGCATGTTCTCACTCATAAGTGGGAATTGAATAATGAGAACACTTGGACATAGGAAGGGGAACATCACACACCAGGGCCTGTCTTGGGGTGTGGGGAGGGAGGAGGGATAGCATTAGGAGATATACCTAATATAAATGATAAGTTAATGGGTGCAGCACACCAACATGACACATGTATACATATGTTACAAACCTACATGTTGTGCACATGTACCCTAGAACTTAAAGTATAATAAACAAATATTGATTACTATTATTAACATTCCACTATGTAAGAATATATTTGTAACATGCTGTAAAAGATTGAGAGGTCTATGACTTAAAAATAAAAATTAAAAGCAGCAAGCTCCTTGAGGATAAATACTGTCTTATTTGTCTTTGTGTTCACCATATATTATACCATGAGTACACTGTAGTTAGCCCTTAGTAAATATTGGTTACAATACAACCAAATCAGATAGATATATATTTATATGAAATATATAAGTGATATAAACAATAAAACATAAATTATAATATATAGAAGAGAGCATATCTTACAGTATATTTATTATATAGTTTAAATATTTTTATCAATATAAGCAATTAGAAAATATTTTATGTAAATAGATTTTCCAAGCTAATATGACTATATGTAATATGTATGTGTATATATATGCATTTACATATATATATGCATTTTATGCATATATGCAAGTATCTATACATATGTTTTTATTTTCCATGCTACATCTCAGGTGGATACTTTTGAAGAGTAGTTTCGACCTGCCACACACTGTGCTCCATTTGACCACAGAGAGAATTGTGATTTATAACACATTTTAAGTGTATTTTAAGAGAAACTGAATGATTGAAAGAAACAGATCAGCCCGCAGCTTTTATTCTCCTTAATGAAAATACAGAAACTTAAAAATGCCAGGCTTTTTAATCAACATTAAATCCTATGTATTGAATTCACATTGTATAATTAGGCATTAAATAAAATTTGCCTGTCTTGTGAAGTCAGAGACTCAAAAGGCGTACGTTTCTGCATGATAGCTAGAAACTTTAGAAATAAGTTCAACACTTTCTAGTCACTGGCACTTTGAAAAAATTTCTGATGTTCTATTCACTGAAATTAGTAAATAAGTCTGTCAAGGTGAGATTTTAAAAAATAAATGGCGCCGGGCGCGGTGGCTCACGCCTGTAATCCCCGCACTTTGGGAGGCCGAGACGGGCGGATCATGAGGTCAGGAGATCAAGACCATCCTGGCTAACATGGTGAAACTCCGTCTCTACTAAAAATACAAAAAAATTAGCCGGGTGTGATGGCGGCCGCCTGTAGTCCCAGCTACTTGGGAGGCTGAGGCAGGAGAATCGTTTGAACCCAGGAAGTGGAGGTTACAGTGAGCAGAGATCATACCACTGCACTCCAGCCTGGGCAACAGAGCGAGACTCCATCTCAAAAAAAATAAATGAATAAAAAATAAAAATAAATAAATAAATAAATAAATAAAAATGGCATCTACGTAGTCAACAAAAATATACTGAGGGCCCACTGCATGACTGGCACTGTGTTAGACATTGTGGGCAGGTCAATTGCAGGTAAGTGCAGTTCTAGCACATGTACTCCTGCAGCTTTTATCATAGGGCACAAGTGTACTCATCTAAGTCATGAAATTCATCTGGTTAGGTATTTGTCCACATACAGAGGAATGTGGTGATGAATATCAGCATGGGAATAATTTAATTCATAATTGATTTAGTCTAAAGTATTCTGTGAAACATTTAGGCTGGTTTTATCTCTTTGAAAGAGGGAAAACAAAATAGGGAAAATTATTTATTGCTTACCAATGAAAATATTCCAAAGAATTTGCCTTTGCATCTCTGAGTGACAAATAATTGACCAGGAATAAGAATCAGTCATATTTGTTATTAATACCTGCAGATTGATAGCACTGCAGACACTGCTCACATCACAGAATGAAACCTGTGTTTAGGGGACCTAATCATGTTTGAAATTTAAATTTAACTGTCACTTGATATGCTCATCAGGCCATCAAATTTGTGGTAGAGGCCTCTAAAAGTTTTTTGTGTTGGATATTCAGCTTTTGTCTCTCAGCTCCAAATCCCTGCTTTCAGCCTCCACTTGATTGCACTGGGACTGAGATTTTGCAAACCACATTTCTCCTTTGGTAGATCATTCCCTGTTGGATTTTGGCCAAATATATGTCACCAGAGAGAGCCTGGAAGTGAAGAGGAGAGAGAAAGAACTCATTACTTTTGTATTTATTAACTGTTCTGACAGTGTCATTGTAACGAAAATTATTTACCCCACCACAAGCAGCTGGCCTATTCTCTAATGTATTTTCTGCTCTCTTGGAACCAGCTTCATGGGTGTCATCAGAGACAACGTCAAGGCACTGTCCCTTTCTCCAATGTTAAAATTCCATATCAGTAGTCCTGCTTTGAATTCCTAACACACATGTCCTACGTCGGTAATGTCTTATTAACAGAAGTCTGAGCCCCCTTCTACAGGCCCTTTTCTAAACTTCTGGGTTCTTACACACACTAACCTCTGCTCTTTCATCACAGAACCCTAGAGGCAGTAGCTGCTTCCCATAAATATCATTTCTATTATGCCTCTGTTTTACCCTCTGCCTTTCTGTCCTTTAATTATTGTTTAATTTCTTTATATTAATTTTTCAGTTAAAATATTTGGCATAGTTTCTAATTTCCTGTCTGAATCTCAACTGCTATGAATTATCTGTGTGTTTGTTAGTAGAATCCAGCAGACTATGTTGAGGTGAGTGTTAGAATACAGTAGGGCACTCTATTGTGTAGTGGAGGGAATGACTGAGGACTTTTTTCCAAAATCGTAGTGGAGGAAATCTATTAAAGACGTTTTCTGCCTAGAAATCACTCATTTCCTATATTGCTCAACAGTGAAAGCAATTGTACAGGTAATTTTTAAAGCATGTATTGGTTATAAGATGCATACCTAAAATTTTAAATTGCCAATTTATCCGAGCAGTACTGAATTGGAAAACAATAATTGACAGAACTAGAGAAATTTGGCTGATGACATTTCTGCATTTTAATATGTGAACTGTGGATACTGAGAAGTCTCTTAATCCTTAATACAAGAAGACAATATGGGTCAAACCACATGAGAAAAATACTGTCCTCAGAGTTGGACACAAGCCACATGACAAAAGTAGATGCTCTAGAACAGGAGCAAACAAGTTTAGGGTCAGAGATTGTTCAATGATTTTAAAAGAAGCCTTTAAATAGTCGGCTATGTTAGTTTCACTCAGCTATTGCTAGATTTGATTTACAAAGAATTTACTTCTACTTAAATTCTATTGCTAGTGTAAGGCACTAGATTTACAAAAGTAAGCAATCCACAATTCTTTACCTCAAAAAACTAGTCTAAAAAAGACAAAGTTGCATTCTAAGAGTATTACTCAGTATAAATGAAGCATTTAAACTATATATATAATGTTCACATATATTGCAGAGAAGTTGGTGATTAATTGTGTCTGCTTGGAGAAAAGGTGTTGGTCTTAGAGAAGGTGAAACTCCCAACAGAGTAAATGGAGTCAGTTTAATTCAGTCCCTTTGTTTTGAGCCTTAGAACTTCAACAAATTGAAAAAAATAAATAAATAAGTTTGTCAGGTAGACACAGGAAAAAAAAAGCATACTGGGAAGAGAAAGTTTTAAACATGGCAGGTATAAAAACTGAAAATTATTTTGACAGTACTGTTGGATGTGGTGTCCTAGAAAGAGATAGGAGAGTTGAATCTAGTTTGGAAGTAGGTAACCTAGAAAGTTTAAAATTATCATAAAAATATTGAGAAATCATTGAAGGATGAAAGTACAGAAACGATGAAAGTATAGGAGTATAGGACGAAATAATCACATATAGGTATCACATATACAGATGTACAATAACAATAATAGCTTATGAAAAACAAAGATGGAGACAGAAGAAGAAGTTATACAATTAGTTCAAGAGTCCATGTGAAAGATTAAGAAAACTGAAGTTAAGGAGATATTATCATAGATGGTGACATGAGGGCAATTTAGAGAAGTCTTTATGTTCACCCATGGAAATGACTTTGTAAAAATGAAATCAGAGAAAGACAAGTGTCTTGGAGGTGTGGCAGTCCTCTGATTTAGATTAATGAGTGTCATCAACTGAAATAGAAATTTAATAGAAGGTTTATTTTGGAGAAATGGAATGAGAAAGAAAATTTTAGTATTCAATATGCAGGAACACTGTGAGTACTTGTGAACTATAATTAATATAGGGGTATGAAGATTTGCAGCTTGGAAAATAGACTAGGGATATACATTTAATTGGATACTAAACCAGGCAACTAAATGGAGATTACTAGGAACACATATAAAGCTAGGAAAGAAGAGGATTGAGGAGACAACTCTAGGGAATCCCAAAGTTTATTAACTACCCGGAGCACTCATCCAGGCTATGAATCTAGTTGAGCAACTTTTTAAGACATTTATGCAAATCTTAGTTGGAAAAAATACCTTGATTGAGTAAATTTTGATGTACCTCTGTAAAAAATATTTATATAGCATTGAAAAATTTATGTAAAAATAATGCCATAATGTTATGTGTACAGTAAAAGAGTGAAAATATAAGTAAAAACAGGTTCCCAAACTACATAAATAGTAGCCTTTCGATTAAAATACATAAATATCTGTAGAAGAAATGACACTAAGATCAAACAATACATTGCGATCTTTACATGGTAGGATTTGTGTTGTTTCTTTCTGGCATATTTAGCAATTTATGAAAGTATCTTTATTCAATGTGTATACATAAAATTTAAAATAGTGTTTAATATCAAAAATGTAAGTGACACGGTTTGGCTGAGTCCTGAATCAAATCTCCTCTTGAATTGTAGCTCACATAACTCCCGCATGTTGTGGGATGGACCTGGTGGCAGATAATTGAATCACAGGGGCAGTTTCCCTCATACTGTTCTCATAGTAGTGAATGAGTCTCGTGAGAGCTGATGGTTTTATAAGGGGTTTCCTCTTTCACTTGGTTCTCATTCTCTTTTTACCTGATGCCATATAAGATATACCTTTGCTTCTCCTTTGCCTACCGCCATGATTGTGAGACCTCCGAAGACATGTGGAACTCCAAGTCCAATAAACCTCTTTCCTTTATAAATGACCCAGACTTTTGTATGTCTTCATTGAAGTGTGAAAACAGACTAATACAGTAAGAATTTTTAAAACTTTATTTCAAACATTGCTGTTTAGATTTCCTAAAAGTGTAACTCAAATAGCACGGACATCCAAGCCTTTAATGTCTGTAGAAGGTACATAATAAAAGAACATAACCATTTTTATGACCTTTACTTGAATCACTCCAGTCTAAGCCACCAGTATATCTGTCCTGGTCTTTTGCCACCACTGTCTAATTAGTCTCTTTTTTTTTTTTTTTTTTCTGTACTGTTAATGTTTAAAGTTTTATTTTCTACACAGCAAAACATTTTAAAATTATAATTCAGGATGTGTTACTCCTTAGTATAAAATCTTAAGTCCTTAACTTGCTTTTAAATATCAAATAGACACAATAAAAAACGATAAAGGGGATATCACCACTGACCCTACAGAAATACAAACTACCATCAGAGAATACTATAAACACCTCTATGCAAATAAACTAGAAAATCTAGAAGAAATGGATAA
>NW_012109774.1:145006-145899 GCF_000951045.1 Mandrillus leucophaeus | reverse complement strand
CAGGCAACCTACAGAATGGGAGAAAATTTTGCAATCTACTCATCTGACAAAGGGCTAATATCCAGAACCTACAAAGAACTCAAACAAATTTACAATAATAATAATAAAAAAAACCCCATCGAAAAGTGGGCAAGGCTATGAACAGACACTTCCCAAAAGAAGACATTTATGCTGCCAACAGAATGCTCATCATCACTTGTCATCAGACAAATGCAAATCAAAACCACAATGAGATACCATCTCACACCAGTTAGAATGGAGATCATTAAAAAGTCAGGAAACAACAGGTGCTGGAGAGGACGTGGAGAAATAGGAACAATTTTACACTGTTGGTGGGACTGTAAACTAGTTCAACCATTGTGGAAGACAATGTGGTGATTCCCCAAGGATCTAGAACTAGAAATACCATTTGACCCAGCCATCCCATCACTGGATATATACCCAAAGGATTATATATCATGCTGCTATAAAGACACATGCACACGTATGTTTATTGCGGCACTATCCACAATAGCAAAGACTTGGAACCAACCCAAATGTCCAACAATGACAGACTGGATTAAGAAAATGTGGCACATATACACCATGGAATACTATGCAGCCATAAAAAGGTATGAGTTAATGTCCTTTGTAGGGACATGGATGTAGCTGGAAACCATCATTCTCAGCAAACTATCACAAGAACAGAAAACCAAACACCGCATGTTCTCATTCATAGGTGGGGGAATTGAACAACGAGATATTTGGACACACGAAGGGGAACATCACAAACCGGGGCCTGTTGTGGGCTGGGTGAAAGGGAGAGGGATAGCATTAGGAGATATACCTAATGTAAATGACGAGTTAATGGGTGCAGCATACCAACATGGCACATGTATACATATGTAACAAAC
>NW_012109774.1:132401-144956 GCF_000951045.1 Mandrillus leucophaeus | reverse complement strand
CTGTACTATTCACAATAGCAAAGACTTGGAACCAACCCAAATGTCCATCAATGATAGACTGGATTAAGAAAACGTGGCACATATACACCATGGAACACTATGCAGCCATAAAAAAGGATGAGTTCATGTACTTTGTAGGGACATGGATGAAGCTGGAAATCATCATTCTGAGCAAACTATTGCAAGGACAGAAAACCAAACACCACTTGTTCTCACTCACACATGGAAATTGAACAATGAGAACACTTGGACACAGGGTGGGGAACATCACACACCAGGGCCTGTCATGGGGTGGGGGGAGGGGGGGAGAGATACCATTAAGAGATATACCTAATGTAAATGACGAGTTAATGGGTGCAGCATACCAACATGGCACATGTATACATATGTAACAAACCTGTACATTGTGCACATGTACCCTAGAACTTAAAGTATAATAAAAAATTAATTAATTAATAAGACGTTAAAGGTCTTTTACAAAGAAAAAAATAAAAAATAAATAAATAAATAAATAAAATAATTCTTTTTAGGCCGGGCATGGTGGCTTACGCCAGTAATCCCAGCACTTTGGGAGGCAGAGGTGGGCAGGTCACCTGAGGTCAGTAGTTCGAGACCAGCCAGATTAGTTGGGTGTGGTGGCGCATGCCTGCAATCCCATCTACTCATGGCAGGAGAATTGCTTGAACCCGAGAGGCAGAGTTGTGGTAAGCAGAGATCACGCCATTTCACTCCAGCCTGGGCAACAAGAACGAAATCTTGTCTCAAAATAAGTAAATAAATATTAATTAATTAATAATTATTATTTTTATAATTTGGCCCTCAATCTCCTCTCTGAAATTGACCTATACAACCTTCTCCCATGCTGAGTCTCGCACACAGATATTACTTACCTTCCTGGTCTGTGAATATTCTAAGCCCACTTTTATCCAGGTCCTTTGCTCTTAATCCTTTTTTTTTTTTTTCCTTGAAATGTTCTTCCCCTATATATCTGTTAGTACTTGCAGCAGAACCCTCAATTTATTTAAATTTCAGTATGGTACCACCTCCTCACAGATTACTTCCCTGACAGTCCCATGTTAAATGTTAGTTCCTTCCATTATGTATCTATCATGTTTGCTTTACCTTCATTACCTTTACTAGCTGGAATATTATGTATAAATAAATGTATATGTGTTTGCATTTGTTGTTTCTCTCCCTAACAGAATGTGAACTATGAGAGATGGACCTTTTCTGTCTGGTTCACTGTTGAATTATCAATCCTAGTAAAACAGGCTCTCTAATAAATATTTGCTGATCAAGTAAACATGTACCTATAGAAATACCTAAAGAAGACATAGTCCTTTTTGTTTATATAAGTACTTGATATTTTAAAAAAATGCTAAGAAATTTAAAATAGAAATTGCTATAAATGCCAAAGAAAAAAGGTTACTTACATGCAAGTTATCTGTGAATCTGCAAAAAGTACCCTCATGCAGTTGTTTCCCACATCCCTGAAGACTTATGTTCACAAAGACTGTGTTGGGTAGATTTGTTTTGTTATGCTACTGTTGTTGTTGTGTTTGTGTGTGTTTAATGTTCCACAGGTGAAATAGTGGTGGTTCATCTTAGACACTCTTCATGGAATAATACTTTCTGGCATGAAAGAACACTTTATTTATTTATTTATTTATTTATTTATTTATTTATTTTAGTAATTAATTCTAGCATTTTGGGAAGACAATTAATGTGCAAATACATGCAATTAATTTTGAATTATAAGTACCATTATAGATATGAGACTTTATAAAGTATTTATAACTATGAACTCTAGTGTCATATTGGAAAAATGTTTCTGAAGATTTAACATCATGTACATTGATTTTCATTTCATATTCATGGAAATTCATGACACAGCATAATCACAGCATCTAACAATGAATTTTAATGAATAATTAGAAATATGAATTCACAAACATTCATTAAAAATTCACGACTATGTGGAGTGTTATGAAAGGCTGCAACTGTCCAGGATTAACAACACATTTTTTTTTTTCATATTTTGGTTCTCTGACCACTTCTAAAGTTATCTTATTCACATAACACACAAAAATTTATTAAGATATTAAGATTATGTTCAAATTGCTTAAGATAAATTTCAAAACCACCACATTAAATCCAAAGTATATTTTATGTGACAAAATATCAACAAAAACAAAATCTACTTCATAAGTAAAGTATTTGAGGAGGATAGGCAAATATAAACACATACTTCTGTTAGTTATTTCACGTGAAAGAAAAATTCATAACACTGGACTATAATCTGTGGAAAACAGGCTTCCATTATGGGACAACTTAACCTCTGAAATGGTTTATGTTGCTTTTAGTTCTCATGAATGGAGACACACTATAGAGTGAGGTGTCCACTTTCTAGGTAATGAGATAATATTGATAAATCCCTACTGAGACACAAAAAGGTGGGATTTCACAATGCAAGAACTGAACTCATGGACAACCAATACCAATTTTTGAATGATTTGACATTAGAGAGCAGGTGGGGTTATTTGGTTTGGGGTTCAGTGCTTGACCTCCATAGCCTTTGATTCATAATAGTCTGAAAAGATAGAAAATCCCATGACCCATCATGGCTTTATGTCCGTATTCCCATAACTGAAAATCTGAGAAAGAGACTGAAAATCTAACAAAGAATAATTGGTTAGAAAATAGGTGAAAGACTACTTTCTATAGTCTCCTTATGTTCAGTCAGGGTTAAGGAGAGGAAAAAGTCTAATCAGGATATAGGTTTGTTATTGGTTTTTAAGAGATATTCTAAATTGCTTTTGTTAAGCAAAGTATTCAAACTTGTGTATAGGGCAAGAGGATGGACTAAATATTTTCCCAATATCATTCTAGAGCGTTATGTAACAAGCCTATGCAGGGAATATTTAATTATCTGAGAAAAGCACTCTTTTTTTTGTACTTGTTATTTACTATTGATAAGAGCCTAGATTCTGTATTGTTATACTTTTACTTGTCTATTTTTTCACAATAAAAATTAAACTAAAATGATTCTGTTTGGCAGACGATATACCTCCAAAGCTACAGAATATTAACAGTTTTGTCTCCAATTTATCAGACTTATTATAGCATGCCTTTTCTGACTGACTATTAATCTCTCTCAAATCTTCTTTCAACCAGATTTACTATCCTGCTGATTTTCTCATTAAATAAATCTTTAACATGTATTCATTATATATTTATAAATCATACTTTGACTCTATCATAGTGGTGAAAGGAAGATCCTATCCAAGTAGCGTGAAGATTCTCTAGGTTTCTGCTATAAATGAGCATGTGAACTAATTGCTGCATGCTCAACTTTCTCTTTGTTTGAAGATACACTCCTATCTAGATTTTCCTACTGTTATTAACTAAATGTTTGTGTTCACATCCCCAATTCTTATGTTGAAATCTAATCACCAATGTGATGGTATTTGGGGCCTTTGGGAGGGAATTAGGTCATAAGGGTGTGATAAGGGAGCCCTAGTGAATGAGAATAGCACACTTAGAAAAGAGACCCCAAGGAGTGCCCTAGCTCTCTTTCCACAATGGGAAGACACAATTAAAAGTTGGCAATCTCAAACCTAGGAGAGAGCTCTCACTAGAATGTGACCACACTAGCACCCCGATCTCAGACTTCCAATCTATGGAGTGTTGAGAAATAAATGTCTGTTGTTTGTAAGCCACCAAGTCTATGGCACATTTTTTTGCTCTAGTAGTTTTACCTGACTAATTACCTATCTATACAGTTTGGTTTCCAATGCTTTTATCTAAAAACAAAACAAACAAACAAAAAACCTTACAAAGCCCTTCAACTTTCCTGTCTTTGTTCTTTTAGCATTGAAATTAAACTGGAATCCGAGTTGAACCTAACCATCTGACCTTTTCATATCTGTAGATGTAGCTGCATTCTGCCCTATATCATAAGGATAATTGGTAGACTGGCACCAATACACACTTAGGGCTACCTAGACAAGTGGATAGAAATCCTTTTATGCTTCTTCATTCTGCTCCCTATATGCAAATAATCTTGTCTCTTAGTTCTCAGAGAAAGTAGAAGCAAAAGGATAGGAATGTTCACTACTTCTTGATATACAAACTTATAAATGTATAAATCTGCCTGAACTGGCTTGAAATTGCATCCATCCTATTGGTTAATGTTCAGTGACAGGGAAATACTTAAAAATAAGTTTCGATGAAATGTATAGAGTTAATAATATGTAATGAGAAATATATATGTTTAATAATTAAAGCAGAATATAAAATATATAGTAGTAGTTGATTTTTTAAAAAACAAGTCATGTAGGAATATTAAGTAAGAAATGAGAATGAAGTACAAAAATGAGTTCGAATGGTATTCTATCTGCTCTGGGGGTTTTATTATTTTAATTTTCTTCTTTGTATTTCATGCACTTCAAGTTCTAGTTCTCCGAATTTCTTGAAAGGTAAATGTTAGGGCTTCCCAGTTCAATTCATGATGTGCTTTCTTAAAAGGATGCTATCATCCTTCTGCATAGTATTGGTTCTATGTGAAATATTTCATTTCCTCAGGCTAAACCTACTTTTTCTTCAGTTCAATGTATTGTGTGTGTATGTGTTGTTCTGTTATTTCATTTTTGTTTTTGTTTTATTTTTACTGAAAGATGAAAAATTTTTACTGATCTTTCCACATAGCAGTTTCTAACCTAGTGATGAAATTGATTTCTAATAAGAAACAAGCTTCTTTCCGAGGAATATTAAGCTGAATGCATGTCAAATTTATTCTTTTGTCAAATATCTTAACTCAATGATCCTATGACACACAAATTTTGTTCAAATTCACATAATAGATAAGTCAGACCGCCAACTGAGAGAAGTTTACCTTTACATTCAAGCTAACTTTCTCCCAAAGAAGCATTCTTACCTGGTTACCTCTGAATTTAACATACAACTTGATATTAGGGGCAAATGTTATATAAATATACTAATTTATGAATACTCCTCTGTATTTTGCATTGGGCATGAGAAAGATTTTTACAAAGCAAAATAAAGTTAGTAGATAGGGTTTTAAATAATTCACATGCATGAGTTAATAGATTTCATAGCAACTTATCTTTCTACTGTGTCTATTCGAACATTAGTTATACAAAGAGCACGTGGCAGGGTTTTTTATTTTAGAGCATGATGTTTTTTTTGTTTTGTTTTGTTTTTTTTTTTTTTTTTTTTTTTTTTTTTGAGACGGAGTCTCGCTCTGTCGCCCAGGCTGGAGTGCAGTGGCCGGATCTTGGCTCACTGCAAGCTCCGCCTCCCGAGTTTACGCCATTCTCCTGCCTCAGCCTCCCGAGTAGCTGGGACTACAGGCGCCCGCCACCTCGCCCGGCTAGTTTTTTGTATTTTTTAGTAGAGACGGGGTTTCACCGTGTTAGCCAGTAGAGCATGATGTTTAAACACTAGCAATAAATATTTTAGTAGCTAATGAATGCTTCAAAAATCAAAACATTCATTTCAGTCTGAAATATAACTACTCTTTCTAATGCCTTCATTTAAATAATGCCACATAACAAGAAATAAGGCTAAATGGGTTAACAATATTTTAAAACCACCAGAATTAATGGAGTAGAAACAATGTAAGAAGAAGAAAATGGTTTGGAGAAGCAGCAAAACAAAAATCTCCAGGCTTCTAGAGATTATCATGAATTGGGAAGCTATTGAATTTAAATAATATATTCCTTTTCATGTACTGAATTTAAGGATGTGCTACAAAATAGAATTTTAAAATAATAGCAAGTTTTATAAAATACGATTCATGAAATTTTCAGATGCTTGATTTCTGTTTGGAATTTCATATGCTTTGAAATTCTTTTCCTCTTGAGATTAAAGGGGGACAAAAGAATGAACTTTTATTAGTCGATTCAGCCAGCCTATATTAAACACCTTATATGCGTACACTGTTACATATTCCAAAGATTTCCTGTACAGTAATACAGAAAAGGCACAATAATATATTGAAAATGCCAAATATCCTTTTGAAAAAAGAAAAATAATTTCATAATCTATAAATAAGAACTTTTCTAGGACATTTTTTAAATTATTGGATGAGTCCAGATATAATTGCCTGATCGGGTAAAAAATTGTATGATGTTAATCTAGCAAGCTCATAATCATAAATTCAAAGTCATAATTTGCTATATATTATTATGCTACATTCAAAATCAGAGCACTAGCCTACAATAGAAAAAAATAAATTTATCCTTTATAGATTTATTATTTCATGTGTAAGCTTTATGCAATCCATCTTTAATGTATCCAAAAAGTTAGATTTTTAGAATCATCAGTATTTTTAAAAATGTTTTAAGTTTAAAATACATTTAGATTTACAGGAAGCTGCAAAATAGTACAGAGAGCTTCAATATACACTTCAACTAGTTTCCACTAATGTTAAAATAATCAGGGTACATTTATCAAAATCAAGAAGTTTTCAATGGCACATGACTATTAAGTACAATCAAGATTTTATTTGGATTTTACTAGTTCTTATATTATATTAATGCCCTTTTTATGGTTCAGGATCCCATCCTGGATTCATGTTGTGTCTCGGTTTTATTTATCTCCTTATTCTCCTCTGGTTTTTGACAGTTGCTCAGTATTTGTTTTTCACTGGCTTGACAGTTTTGAAGACTGCTGGTCAGGCATTTTGTAAAATGGCTCCCATTTGAGATTTCGTTAGATGTTTTCCTCATGACTGGAAAAGGGTTATTAGTCTGGGGAAAGAACACTACAGAGGGCAAATGCCCTTCTCATCTCATCATGTCAGAGGTATGTGATATCCACATGACATCCTTGGTGATGTTAACTTTGATCACTTGGTTAAGGTTATGTGTTTCAGGCTTCCCTTTTAAAGTTGCCATTTTTCACTTTTCATACTTTATTGTTTGGAAGTGAATTACTGTCCAGTCCACACTTCACAGGAGAGAAAATTAAGCTCTATCTCTTGGAGCTTGGAGTATTTAGAGATATTTAGAAGTTTTCTGACAGTAAGAAGCCTAGTTGTCATTATCTAACATTAATTTCTTAACTGTAAACCTTTCTATCTTTGTAAATAGGTATTTTTAGAACTGCTAACCTATATGTCCATAAATTTACCAAGTAGAGTACCATTTTTATGTGCAATGTTCTTTTTGTTGTGAACAATGTTTTCAGTTAAAATAATACTAAAAATATTACTAATAGTAGGCCAGGCGCAGTGCTTCACGCTTGTAATTCCAGTACTTTGGGAGGCCGAGGTGGGCAGATCACGAGGTCAGGAGATCGAGATCATTCTGGCTAACAGGGTGGAATCCCATCTCTACTAAAAATACAAAAAATTAGCCGGGTGTGGTGGCGGGGGCCTGTAGTCCCAGCTACTCGAGAGGCTGAGGCAGGAGAATGGCGTGAACCTGGGTGGCGGAGCTTGCAGTGAGCCGAGTTCGCGCCACTGCACTCCAGCTTGGGGGACAGAGCAAGACGCTGTCTCAAAAAACAAAAGAAAAAAAAGAATATCGCTAATAGTATTAGGCACCTACTTACTGTTTATTACATAATAACTACCTTGTTCAATTCTGAGAATACAAAAATGTAAAATATAATTGGACAAATTACATGGATTATGTAATTTGTGTTCAAAACAACATGAATAGTAAATATTTTCTTAATTATGGTTATTAGACAAATTTTGCAGATAAACTATATGGGGCATAGAGAGGTTAAGCAACTTGTCTACCATCACAGAAGTAATACATTGTGGAATCAGAATTCAATTAGATTTTTACAAATAACAAATCATCTTTTATCAGCTTAGCCCAAAGACTATCTTTGAAATGTCTTATTTTATTGTATCTTCACAAATTATTAAATAATTTTTGTGTCCACCAGATTTAGAACAACAGTAGAGGACACAGTAGTTAAGACAGTGGTTAAAGAAAAAATTAATAAAGTAAAATAAAATAATTAAAAACGCATCTAGTGTTTTTTTGGCTCTGGACTTACAAAATGTGTAAAGTTGTACATTTTAATAACTACCTTAATTTTATCATCTGGAAATAGCATTAAATAGAATATTTGTTTTATAAGGCATATAGAACAATACCACAAATGTGGTAGCACATAATAAACTTCACCTCTTAACATTAGAATTTGTTAAAAATTGTTTATTTTATATTATAAAGGTGAAGTGTGGGTAATATTTTGATAGTGTATTTTAAAATATTATTACTAAGTGATTATCTGGACATTATCAAAATAAGACAGAAACCTAGAAACTGTTCAAGTATTTTTCTCTCTTACATTACATCCTTAAAAGAAAATAATATTTTCCAGTTAAAGCATGAAAGTTGCCCTTTCAAAAATTGTCCCTTTTTGAAGACACAATATTCATGAGGTTCACAACTTAATACCTACATTGAAAGATGAAACGTCAAAAGGTACCTTATTAAAGGTAAGCATATTATTGATTTTTATGAATGTTGTTGCAATTGGTTAATTGTAATTTATGTACTTCCTATAAGTTTCATACAGTGTTGGAGAGCAGAGAATATTGATGCATATGGAACTGTCTTGTTTTGAAATATTAAACTTTCTTTTGAGTTTAATTCATATTTGAATCATTTGTTTAACATGTAGAATCCTTGTTAAATTCATAAACAGCTATAATTTAAATACAAATTACTAACATATACATACAACTAACACATACATACAAGTTCAGGAGTCTATGATATGCAGGCAGGAGAAATTCCATTTAGCATAGTCCTAATGTTATTAAACTTATAAATCATATTTTAAGATAATACTGCAATATATTTGATCTTGTAATAGAGGTTTCAGTGATGTTCCTGTACATAACAAAACATTTGTATATAAAATAAATATAAACTTGCAAGTGTTACTATGAAATCCATTACACATACTGAAAAATATGATATCTAAACTGATCTAAAGTATTTTGTAAGTATATCTTAGAAAATAGGTACCTGGAAAAACATATCTTAAAGGTTAACTTAAAATTTAAAAATTTTAAGTTAAAATTTAAATTTAAAAATGTCGCACTCCAGATACCTTCATCTTCAGGTCGTCACTCATTTATAGAAGGTGTGATGAATTTTTAGAATCTATAATATAATCATCCCTAGGCACACTTGAGAATCTGCTCTTTACTTGAGGTTGGATTCTCATACTGTGAATTAGCTAAGCTGCTGAAGATGCAGTTCTTCGTACCTCATTAATTTTAACTAGATTTTGTTCAATTGTGGAAAATAGTCATAGTACAGAGGTTACAAATAACACTGGTGATGAAGTTATACTATAGATAGTCAAGCCTTCCATTCCCGGGATTTTACCAATCATGTTCCCCTTCAGTCAAAGTCAATTACCTGTCAGTTTAAAGAACTATTTGCAAAGACTTCTGTGTTCCAATTGAATACACATTCTTACGATCAATGTAGAAAAAAATTTATTCCTGTGATATACAGATTTTTTGAAGTCTTCCACTGTATTTTTTTCTCAGACAACTTTCCAAGCGTACCCCTGGAGGTGATGCAAAAAAAATGCATGATATTTTTAAGTCCTCAATTTTATTTATTTATCTTAAAAGTACAATTCTGGGTATAAAATGAGTTACGAGTTGAACCAGACAGAGGCATTTTATGCCTTTTCCAGTGCTTTAGCCTATGCTATCTTCTAGAAAGGGAGAGTCGATAGGCAATTTAATTCTAATTTATCTCTCTGCCTCTAGCTTCACTCTGATATACTCTCCAATATTTTACATTAATTCAAATGTGTTTCTTCCAAGATAATAAATTTGAAAAAAATATAGGTAGTACCATGGCATGTCACAATTAAAATAATTTCTTGTCAACCATGAATAAGCTTACCATGAAGCCATTACAGAACTTCTGACAGTGTCCATAATTAACTCCATGGGCATATATAAATCTTTTACTCGTATACTCACGCTGAATTTAAGATACTGATTTTAAAAATAAACAACTTCTAAAATTTTTTATTCCTGAATATTTTTCTGTCAATAGTCTAGACCAATGACGACTAACTTTAGACTTTCTAAATTACAATATAGGGTTAAGATCTATTTTCTATACATTTTTTCACACTTGTTTGCTTGACAGCAAGTTAAATTACTGCTAAACTTTGAGGCAGTGTTTTATATGTTTTCTCCTGTGTTTTCAGCACAAAGAGTAATGAAGTGAGCATAGAATATATTTTATATTTTATACATTTTTTATGGACAGCATGTAATCAGAAATAAATATCAATAAATTATAAAACTTAAGTTTCAAATGCAGAAGAATGTAATCAAAATATGCACAATTCTCAATCTGATACAAATAAATATGGATTTTCCTGATTCAAATCTAGACTTATTCATGGGCCCTCAGCTGACAGACTTATTCCTAAAGATTTCTTTTAAAGTTTATTTTTGCTAAGGGATAAATAGTTTTTAATAGAAATGCAAAAATAATTATGTTGGTTGGTTTCCCATGCTATAGTTTAGGTCAGAAAAGTTTTTTAATAGGCTTTCGTGACCAGGGATAACATTTCATCATTTGCTCATAGTGGTTTTTGTGGGTATTCAGATTTTGAAAATATACAGCTCCATTTTTTTCCCTCTCCTCTGCCCAAAATTCTGTGCACCACTGCTTCAATCCCAAAGTAACCCTATGGAATAGCAAGTACACACACATACACACACACACACACACACACACACACACACACGCTTTCCTAGGATACTGTAGCTAAGATTGGACTTCAGACAATCCTTTACTAAATATATTAAACTGGGTTCTTCAAAGAAACAGAACCAACAGTGTGTGTGTGTAGAGAGAAAGAGAGATTGATTATAGGAAACTGACTCAGATGATTATGAAGGCTTAGTGAGTCTAAAATCTTCAGGGTAGGCTGGCAGACTGGAAATATACAGAAAATTTGCTGCTCAGGTCTAAGGGCAATCTACTGGTTGAATTCTTCTTGCTCAGGAAGGTCAGTATTTTTCTAAGGCCTTCGACTGATTGGATGAGGCTCACATCATGGAGGGTAATCTGCTTTACTCAAAGTCCGCCAATTTAAATCTTAATCTCAACCGAAGAAAACACCCTGATAGAAACAGCCAGAATAACGTTTGGCCATGGGCACCATGGCCCTGCGAAGTTGATTCATAAAATTAATCATTATACTTACCATTATTTAAAACTGGAATTGGGTAATGCTTATACCTATGATGTAGAGCATACCTACAGACAGCGACCAAGAGATCTACTATTTAATCTTAGTTAACCAAGTTAGAATTAGACAATTTTAAAAATCCATTTTAATACTAACACTGTGAGAACCCTAATTTCTTCTTTTGAATAAATTTTACCATGAGAGAAATGAGAGCCTGCATAATGAAGTGAGGATTTAAACAACTGGACGACAACTTTGCTGTAAAATATTGCTGCAATAATTGTTAGCAAGCCTTACCTTGAAAAGACATAAAAATTGTGTGTGTATGTGTGTCCATGTAAAGTTAGTTTACAGTAATATGATATTTATAAGTTATAAATACCTTAATTATTACTATAATAAATTGTTCCCCATTAACTGATAATAATCTTAACAAATGGTAGAAAGTTCATCAATTGTTCCATTATAGTGATAGCATTATTATTTTGAAAAACAAAATAATGGTACAAACAAAATAAAGAGTATTAAATATAAGGGATTCACACAGGATTCTAAAATTCTGTTTTCTCTGGAGTACTATCCTCCAATTCAAGTTTTGATTTTCTTATCTAATGCTATAATCTGACTATACATACACATATAGTTTTCATCTGCAATAGTCACATTCCCAAGATATCATTTGACTTCAAAAATGAGATCTGAACATTAATATATAGATACAATATCAGTTAAGGCATTGAGTTTTTTGGTTAAATATGAATTAACTGTACTATACAATTTTTAAATGTATTTAAGTTGAATATAGATAAGATCAATCTAGGTGAAATTCAGAAGTAATAAAATATTTTATTAGTTATTTTAATCATTCCTTTGTATTTCTTTCCCTTCTTAACTCCTACTTTTTGAGATCTACAAATGTGTTCAGTCTCTCTCTTCTACTAAAAATCATTTTCTAAGTAAAGCTTCTTTGGAGGATAAGATTCCTAAGCAAATCATGAACTGCGAATTGGAAGTTAGCCAGGAGCAGATGGAGAGAAGGCATTGAAGCCTGAGAGCAGCATGTGCAAAGGCACAGAGGTGTGAGAAAGCATGACCTCACCAGGAAAGTGCCATTAGTCATGCTGTCACTACTTGAAAGTGAAGAAATTGGCAGTATTTTTGTGGGAGAGTTAATGATTATGTAAAATTATCAAAGAAGGCAACCACAGAAGTATGCCCTGAGAGTTGAAATTCTACCAGTACTAGTTCTTCTACTGCAGTTATTGTTATTTTGTTTAGTGATACATAATTTTAAAGCAGTGTATGTGTGTGTGTGTGTGTATGTGT
>NW_012109774.1:102504-131474 GCF_000951045.1 Mandrillus leucophaeus | reverse complement strand
CAACATGGCACATGTATACATATGTAACAAACCTGCACGTTGTGCACATGTACTGTAGAACTTGAAGTATAATAATAAAAAAAAAACAAAAACAAAAAACAAAAAAACCTCAAGTTGAAAGCTAAGCTGGCATTCAGAAGACAATGGTCTGTAGTATTGAGACAGACTGTCTACTACATGCAGAGGCCTAGAGTTCCGAGCAGGAGGCTGAGGTAAGCAAGACACCTATGCTCAGTCCAAAAGCTGGCAAATACAGTACACTCCTTAGTATCACTGTCTAATGTCACAGTGACACCCAACTGAGTGGGGAAAAAACTTCCAGCAAGGCCCACCAAGCTGCAGTGCTTTCCTAGCCTGCTCCCTTCAAGAGTTCTGGGGAGGACAGCCCTCCTGCTGTCCAGTACAACTTGACCAGAACAAAGGCCTAGAACAACCTGGACCCCACCTGCCACCCGTAGGGAATTCCCTCCTTCTCCAGCCAGGGGAGGCAGCCGGCTGGGTTAGAGCCAATAGTTGGTCTTAGGCTCTATTCTTCCCCTTTCCCTTTCTTTTATCCGATGGGGCTGAATGAAGAGTTAGAAAGCAGCTGTTCTTATTTTAGGTAATTCTTCCCTTCCTCCTGCCACATATCCAAGAGACTAAGCTCCTTGCCTCCCTATTGCCTTGAACAATTCCTTGCACATCATTGATTCTCAATGAACTGTGTTAAAATGGATCTGCAATCAACTTTGCTATGCTCATGGGTCTGTTTACTTTACCACATCAATACTGACAATGAAGGGTAGTTTTGTGGTGCTTTTCCATTTATGTGTCTACCTGTTTTTGCTTTAAAGATGAGGAAAACATTATTTCTTGCCTCCTCTAGCTGAAACCCTGAGTACTGATTAAGAGTTTATTTGGGCCCATGCACAGTGGCTCACAACTGTAATCCCAGCATTTTGGGAGACCAATGCGGGAGGATTGCTTGAGCCCAGGAGTTCAAAACCAGCCTGGGCAACATAGGGAGACCCGGTATCTACAAAAGTTTATTTGGTACTAGTGGACAGTTTGGAGAGATTACCAAAGGCTGAGTCAATATAAAAATCCCTCAAAATATTATAAACGTATTTATACAAGAAAGCAAATCAAAGTATCCAGGAAAAAAATGTTCTCCCCAGCACAAATTCAAAAACATACAAATTAAAGCAAATTTGAGGTGCCACTTACAACTAAATTAAGAAATATCATAACATGATGATATATACTAATGTGTTTGTAGTGAATCTGACTTATTTCTACAGCTTAGGAAGTGATATGACAATAGTACTGAATATCTAACTGACAGTGTCTCAGGGAGCACAACTCCACAACGTAAATGGTGGCCCTGTAAACAAAAATGTTTTTATCTAATAATCTTTGCTCCTGGAACTTTTTCTGAACCTCAAAGGGCACATAGAACAGGAGATAAGGTTCCTGGCATGCTCAACAACAATTGAGTTCTTCACCAGCAATCCTCAAAAAAGAAAATCCTTACTGTTGTTCTTGAGAATAGAAATATATAAATTCAGAAAGAATGGCTTAGATATGACAATACGTACAGAGAAAAGAAAATGGCGTATATATGAGTAAAATTTACTAAGTGTTGACCCTAATTAGCAATAATTTCTCGTGTAGATTTTTTAGAAAATGACAGTTTAAATCAACGACTAACATATAAATTTGACTGGGCATGATGGCTCATGCCTGTAATCCCAGCTACTTAGGAAGCTGTGGTGAGAGGATTACTTGAGGCCAGGAATTCAAGATCAGCCTGAGCAATATAACAAGACCCCATCTCTACGAGAAAGTTAAAAACAAACAAACAAACAAAAAAACTAAAAAGAGAGCCAGGCATGGTGGCTTGTGCCTGTAGTCCCAGCTACAGAGGAGGCTAAGGCTGGGGGATTTCTTGAGCCTAGGAGATCAAGGCTGTAGTGAGCTATGATTGAGCCACTGCACTCCTTCTTGGGCAAAGAGTGAAACCTGTCTCTATGGAAAAAAGTGGTATCTTCCAAATTAAGAGAAGGAAAAAGATTTAAAAAAAAAAAAAAAAAAAGCAATCTCCAAAAAGGAAATATGGAAGGAACAAACAAAATACAAAACTGTCATTACATTAAATCTATATGGGTCATATCCTCCAGTAAAAGAAAAAAGAATGCTTGTTTAGCTAAACAAAACCCCAACCATATGTTGTTTAACAAGAGATACATCTAAATAATATGAATATGAATGCATCTAAATAATATACTATTTATATTATATATACTAAATATATGAATATCCTTTAACCCATCACGTCCTAAGAAAACAATTAAATAATACATAAATATATAAATAATATATATAAATATATATACATACACGCATACACACACACACACACACACGCATATGTATATAGCCACAAGTTTGTGGTGGATGTGTTTCTAAACTCATATTTCAAGCCAGCCATAAAATAATGAATTTCTCTGTTTTCTTTGAAACAAAACAAATAGTAGGATATTCATCTGACAGTTCTACAAGTCCTGAACCCTACCTCCAGTCTAGTTGTCAAAAGTTCTGGAAATCTAATCATTTATTCATTTATTGACTAAACATTTATCTAATGTCTACTAGAAGCAATGGTGGAGAGTATTTTACTATTGTGCATATTAAGTCAAGGCTCTAACCTAGAGGGTGACATGAGGTCTTTGAAGCATTTGGGATTGAGTTTACCAATAGCTTATAGAGAAAATAGTGATAAGCAGGATTTGAATATGATATGAACAAGTCTTTAGGCATTCTAATGTTTACTTGTGAAGAGAAAAATTGATGAAATAATAATAGCTAAGATTTTCACAGCATTACTGTGTACTAATTTGCGTGTACTAATTTGTTTAACCTTCACAGTAATTTTCTGAGAGAGCTATTGTTATTATGTCCAATTTTTAGTTGAAGGAGATAAAGTACAGATTAGCAATATAAGTATGCATTAATAAGGTGACTAAAGGACAAGTTTAGTATTCAAACAAACCCAGCAGTATGATTCAATAATATGTATACTTTTTACTACTGTCCTATGCTATTGGAAGGAGATAGTACTTAAGATTCACAGCCTGCTAGTGAAAAGAGAAAAATATTCACTGAAACTAATATCTGGTCTTGTACTCTCAGCTCCACTATGGTGTTCATCTGTTAAACATAGCATTTCACAAAATATTAACATCAGATAATATCACTATGTGACCAGGATGAATTCAAACAAAAGAAGGCCACTCCATAATCCTGTCCAAAGAGATAAAACATCAGCAATATCTAAGCAACAAAAATAACCCAACTTCATCAACCATGGCTAATTGGAGTGACTGTTGCATCTTTAATTCCTTTGTCCAACCTCCTCCTAGATAAAGTTGATAAAGAATCAAATACCCTTGCTTCTTGAAAGCATCTAATTACAGCAAAGTGCAACTTCTTTAACTCATTGAAACATGATCTAAGCCCAAGTCCTATAATCCAACTCTTTCAACAGTCTCTTTTTGAGGCATCCATTAGATTGTCTTCTCCCTCTTGCCACAAACAATTAACCCAAGTCATTCAACCACACATGTGTTCCTGATGGTCTCTGTCTGGAGTAACTAAATTGTCATTTGAGCATTGGAAATGGAGTTCATTGTGATACTAAGTAGTGAAGTGGAATGAAGTGAGTACACACACCAAAAAATAAAAATAAAAAATAAAAAAATAAGTAAATAAATAAATAGAGAAGGACAAATGTAAAGATGAGAGAGGGATGGAATGAGAGAGAGAGAGAGAGAGAGACAGAAAGAGAGAGAGGGAGAGAAAATAATTCCTCAGGCTACATTTAGTGCTAGGGACTGGAGGGCAATTATGTTGTTAATTATTATACACTTTTTAAACCATTGCTTCTCCAACCTTAGTATCCATAACTACATGATATATGACCTGACTCTAAGGCAGGTGCTTTTTCAGTGACATACTTTAACATTTCTTCCTCATTGGAGAAACAATGACACTCTACCAGTAGAGAAATATATCATATTTCTGGGTAAGAAGTCTTTTCTGGAACCAACAGATTGTCACACAAACACCATCAACTCCACAAATACATGAAATACATGAAACAAGACTTAATCAGTAAAATTCAGATACTAAATAAAACACATTCCAAAAATATACATCTGTTATATATTGTATGGAAAAAATCAGAATTGGCTTAAATAATACAAAAGTTTAGAACCTCCCTTTCAAGTTGTATATGCCTATTTCTCAGTAAAATTATGTTGAACTATTTCAGTTATAGTTCAAGATTAAAGCATAAAAAGCTAATCATTATTAATATATGCATAGAGCATATTTATATTATTATTCACTTTAATAATTATGTCATATTGTGAGGCTGGCAAGGATCGTCCAAAAGTTCACAGTTGCCCATTTTTCTCCTTAAGAAAACACTGTTAAAAAATACACAGCTCTTGCTCAAGAGAAAGGACTCTAAGGTCCTTTGCTAACCTAGCTTTCTCCAGTGATGAGATCACCAGGTCAGTTCATTGTCATCTCAAATAAAAGTCAAACTGAAACATCTGATGTAATTAGATCCACTGTAATTTTCATCAAGAATCTTTAGTAAATCTTTCTTCAACATATTTATTTTAAGAGGCGAAATGTACAGTGCATTGCCCTTTGCTCCTCCAGTTCAATACATCAGAGAAAGCAAATTGAACTGATCTGAAAATTTATGAATATCTTACTTGTGTTACCCGACTCAACATAAGACTCAATTATATTTTAGCCTTTGAATGTGCAGTCTACAAGAAACAGCCCACTTGAGTTGATAAACAAAACAAACTTTGGGCAGCAGCTCCTCCTTCCTCCATAATATTTGGGAGAAACAAATTTCACAGAAACCAAATCAGACACTTCCCTACTGATTTCATGTAGAGATTTAACGGCAAAATGAGAAATATATCTTTGTTCTTCTAGTACTCAATTCAATGACTCTTCTGCCACGTGTGTGTGTATGTGTATACATGCACACATATGGGGATACGTGCATACATTTTGGCTGGATTTTTAAGCGCAGTAATTTAATATGATTGAGTTATATGTAATTATATACTTTCTATGGAATATAATGCATACTATAACATAAATTTGCAAATAAGTCATCAATTACATTCATTTAATAATTAAGAATACTCTCATGTACACCTAGAAACATAGATTCAATGATAATCCCATCTATAATGACAGAAAACATCAAGTATTATCTGGAATTTAGCCTTCGGGCAATGATGTACTCTGGATAAATGAAAAAGTGGGGTTGCACAAATGTGGGCATTTCATTGGGAAAAAGAAAACAATAAGATTTGACATACATTTTTATTTTACCTAATGTACATCTTCTCTGGCTTTATGATCAGTGTGATACCAAAAAGCGCATTATCAATGACATTTAAATACAGATTGGGTTTTTTTGCATTTCAGCAAAGATGGTATTAAATTTAAATTTAATGTCAAGCTGGATTTTATAGAAAACTATGGAGAAGTCGGTTGAGAGTCTATTTTATTTCTTTTAAAAGTACATACATTATTTTTCTCTGATATAAGAATTGTTTTTCATATCTGCTTTTTCTCATTATTTTTGCCAAATAATTGTATACATTTATGAGATGCAATGTGATATTTTCATATATGTATACTATATGCATGATTAAATCAAGTTAATTATTATATTCATCACTCATTTCCCTTTCATTTTTTATAGAGAGACATTTGAAATGTACTCTCTTGGTTATTTTGTACATTATTATTAACTATAGTCACCCTGCTGTGCCATATATCTCAAAAACCATTCCTCCTGTCTGAAACTGTGTACTCATGGATCAACTCCCCATTCCCTCCCAAATCTAGCTTTAAGTGTTCTTTATGAACTTAATGAATTTGTTGTGTACTTCACAATATTAAAAGATTTTATATGTTCTTTATATATATATTTATCCTACAAAAATTAAACAGAATCTTTTCAATTATGTAGGTTGAAGTCTTTGACCAGTTTGAAAATTGTCAGCAAATATCTTCAGATATTTCTTTTGGTCTATTCTTTTTTGTCTCTCACCTGTGACATTATCTGAAATTACAAATTTATATTTTTATTGTTTCTTATGTCTTTTTTGTTCTTGTTTAGTTTCTTCTATTCTGTCTACATGCTTAAGTTTTCATATTCTCTGAAAACATGTTCTTCAAAGTCACTAGTCACGTCTCTTACTCTTCTGAGTTTATTAAAACAAACTAATGAGTTCTTAATTTTGCATATCAAGTTTTATAATATGTAATTTCCATTTGAGTTTTAATAGATTAAGTTATCTCATCATCTCCACATATTGTCATCTATTTTCCCACCTTTTAATTGTTTTCTAATATAAGTTTGTTATGTTATAGTGTCTTTCAGGTAACTCCAATAGCTGAATCAACTGTAGTTTTTCTCTCTATCATTCTCTCTTTGTCTCTTATATTTAGGCCATGTAGATTTATTTCCTTGGTACACCTAATATATATTTCTATTGTTTAATACTGAAAATTGTGTCTTAAATTCTTGTAGGTTCCTGATGCTATCATCTTTCTCCAGTGAGGGTTGATCTATCTCTCTGCTAGGCAGAGATTGTAATGACTGCTCACCTTGATCAGGAACAGAGCTGACTCAAGAGTGAGGTATAGCTCTGGTGAATTTCAGTGTACCTCTGGTGACTGAATGACCATCCATGTCTTTCAAATGAGAATCTCTTGTATACCCCACAGCCTATCCTGCTAACATTTGTCTTAAGAAGTAACTCTGATTTTCAGATAATTTCCATCTTTAAAAAACAAACAAACAAACAAAAAAACTAAAATACAGAGGAACTATGTGTTCTATGACAGAACTGAAGTAAATATATAACAAAAGTAAACTATTTTTGGTAAAGAAGAAATAAAGGGCTGTGCAGACAAGCATAGATAATTTATTTTCTGAAAATCTGAACTAAAAATAGCTATTTATTATTACTTTTATTATTACTATACTGTAAGTTATGGAATACATGTGCAGAATGTGTAGGTTTGTTACATAGATATGCATGTGCCATGGTGGTTTGCTGCACCCATCAACCTGTCATCTACATTAGGTATATCTCCTAAGGCTATCCCTCCCTTTGCCCCCCATACCCCCAACAGGCCCCAGTGTGTGATATTCCCCTCCCTGTGTCCATATGTTCTCATTGTTCAACTCCAACTTATGAGTGAGAACATGAGGTGTTTGGTTTTCTGTCCCTACGTTAGTTTGCTGAGAATGATGGCTTCCAGCTTCATCCACGTCCCTTCAAAGGACATGAACTCATTCTTTTTATGGCTGCATAGTATTCCATGGTGCATGTGTGCCACATTTTCTTTATCCAGTCTATCATTGATGGGCATTTGGGTTGGTTCCAAGTCTTTGCTATTGTGAACAGTGCTGCAATAAACATAACATGTGCATGTGTCTTTATAGTAGAATGATTTATAATCCTTTGGGTATATACCTAGTAGTGAGGTCACTGGGTCAAATCGTATTTCTGGTTATAGATCCCTGAGGAATTGCCACATTGCCTTCCACAATGGTTGAACTAATTTACACTCATACCAACAGTGTAAAAGTGTTCCTATTTCTCCACATCCTGTCCAGTGTCTGTTGCTTCCTGACTTTTTAATGATCACCATTCTAACTGGTGTGAGATGGTATCTTTTTGTGGTTTTGATTTGCATTTCTCTAATGACCAGTAATGATGAGCTTTTTTTTCATATTTTTTGCTGCATAAAGGTCTTTTTTTTTTTTAGCAGTGTCTGTTTACATCCTTTGCCCACTTTTTGATGGGATTCTTTGTTTTTTCTTGTAAATTTGTTTACGTTCCCTGTAGATTCTGGATATTAGCGCTTTGTCAGATGGATAGATTGCAAAAATTTTCTCCCATTCTGTAGGTTGCCTGTTCATTCTGATGATAGTTTCTTTTGCTGGGCAGAAGCGTTTTAGTTTAATTAGATCCCATTTGTCAATTTTGTCTTTTGTTGCAATTGCTTTTGGTGTTTTACTCATGAAGTCTTTGCCAATGCCTATGTCCTGAATAATATTGCCTAGGTTATCTTCTAGGGTCTGTATGGTTTTAGGTCTTACATGTAAGTCTTTATTCCATCTTGAGTTAATTTTTGTATAAGGTGTAAGGAAGGGGTCCAGATTCAGTTTTCTGCATATGGTTAGCCAGTGTTCCCAACAGCCTTTAATAAATATTGAATCCTTTCTCCATTGCTCGTTTTTGTCAGTTTGGTCAAAGATCAGATGTTTGTAGATGGGTGGTGTTATTTCTGAAATCTCTGCTCTGTTCCATTGGTCTATATGTCTGTTTTGGTACCAGTACCCTGCTGTTTTAGTTACTGTAGCCTTGTAGTATAGTTTGAAGTCAGGTAGTGTGCTGCCTCCAGCTTTGTTCTTTTTGCTTAGGATTGTCTTGGCTATACATGCTATTTTTTGGTTCCATATTAAATTTAAAGTAGTTTTTTTTCTTTTTTTTTTCTGAATTCTGTGAAGAAAGTCAATGGTAGCTTGATGGGAATAGCATTGAATCTATAAATTACTTTGACTAGTATGACCGTTTTCCCAATACTACTTCACACTATCCATGAACATGGAATGTTTTTCCTTTTGTTTTTTCCTCTTTTATTTCTTTAAGATGTGATTTGTAGTTCTCCTTGAAGAGGTCCTTCACATCGCTTGAAAGTTGTATTCCTAGGTATTTTATTCTCTTGGTAGCAATTCTGAATGAAAGTTCACTCATGATTTGGCTCTCTGTTTGTCTGTAATTGATGTATAGGAATGCTTGTGATTTTTGCACATTGATTTTGTATCCTGAGACTTTGCTGAAGTTGCTTATCAGCTTAAGGAGTTTTTGGGCTGAGATGATGGGGTTGTCTAAATATACCATCATGTCATCTGCCAACAGAGACAATTTGTCTTCCTCTCTTCCTATTTTAATACCCTTTCTTTCTTTCTCTTGTCTGATTGCCCAGAACAGAACTTCCAATATTATGTTGAATAGGGGTGGTGAGAGTGTATTCTTGTTTTGTGCCTGTTTTCAAAGGAATGCTTCCAGCTTTTGCCCTTTCAGTATGATACTGGCTGTGTGTTTGTCATAAATAACTGTCATTATTTTGAGATATATTGCATCGGTACCTAGTTTATTGAGTGTTTTTAGCATGAAGGGGTGTTGAATTTTATCCAAAGCATTTTCTGCATCTATTGAGATAATCATGTGATTTTTGTCATTGGCTCTGTCTATGTGATGGATTATGTTTATTAATTTGTGTATGTTGAAGCAGCCTTGCATCCTACAGATGAAGCCAACTTGATCATGGTGGATAAGCTTTTTGATGTGCTGCTGAATTCAGCTTGCCAGTATTTTATTGAGGATTGTCTCATCATTGTTCATCAGGGATATTGACCTGAAAGTTTCTTGTTTTCTTGTGTTTCTGCCAGGTTTTGGTATCAGGATGATGCTGGCCTCGTAAAATTAGTTAGAAAGGAGTCCCTCTTTCTCTATTGTTTGGAATAGTTTCAGAAGGAATGGTACCTGCTCCTCTTTGTACCTCTGGTAGAATTCAGCTGTGAATCCATCAGTTCCTGGGCTTTTTTTGATTGATATGCTATTAATTATTGCCTCAATATCAGAACTTCTTATTTGTCTATTCAGGGATTCAATTTCTTCCTGCTTTAGTCTTGGGAGGGTGTATGTGTCCTGGAATTTATCCATTTCTTCTAGATATTCCAGTTTATTTGCGTAGAGGTGTTCATAGTATTCTCTGATATTAGTTTGTATTTCTGTGGGATCAGTGGTGATATCCTGCTTTCTCATGCAGGCATTTAGTGCAATAAATTTCCCTCTAAACACTGCTTTAGCTGTGCCCCAGAGATTCTGGTGCATTATGTCTTTGTTCTCATTGGTTTCAAAGAGCTTATTTATTTCTGCCTTAATTTTGTTATTTACCCAGTAATTATTCAGGAGCAGATTTTTCAGTTTCCATGTAGTTGTATGGTTTTGAGTGAGTTTCTTAATCCTGAGTTCTAATTTGATTGCACTGTGGTCTGAGAGACTGTTATACTTTCCATTCTTTTGCATTTGCTGAGGACTGTTTTACTTCCAATTATGCTGTCAATTTTAAAATAAGTGCTATGTGGTGCTGAGAAGAATGTACATTTTGTTGATTTGGTGTGGAGAGTTCTGTAGATATCTATTAGGTCCGCTTGGTCCAGAGCTGAGTTCAAGTCCTGGATATCCTTGTTAATTTTGTGTCTCATTGATCTGTGTAATATTGACAGTGGGGTTTTAAAGTCTTCCACCATTATTGTGTGGGAGTCTAAGTCTCTTTGTAAGTCTCTAAGAACTTGCTTTATGAATCTGGGTGCTCCTGCATTGGGTGCATATATATTTAGGATAGTTAGCTTTTCTTGTTGTATTGATCCCTTTATCATTATAAAATGCCCTTGTCTTTTTTGATCTTTGTTGGTTTAAAGTCTGTTTTTTCAGAGACTAGAATTGCAACCCCTGCTTTTCTTTTTTCTTTTTTTTTTTTTTCTTTCCATTTGCTTGGTAAATGTTCCTCCATCCTTTTATTTTGAGCCTATATGTGTCTTAGCATGTGAGATGGGTCTCCTGAATACAACACACTGATGGGTCTTGACTCTATCCAATTTGCCAGTCTGTGTCTTTTAATTGGGGCATTTAGCCCATTTACATTTAAGGTTAATTTGCCAGTCTGTGTCTTTTAATTGGGGCATTTAGCCCATTTACATTTAAGGTTAATATGGTTATATGTGAATTCTTGGGTCAAGTAAAAATCAATATGTAATGTACCAAGGCTAGTGGATTACAGCTAAATACATTTTTAGAGGGACATTTATAACTTAAAATGTATATATTAGAAAAGAAGAAATCATGAATAATGCATGTCAGTAATTGAAAACATAGTCATTTATTTGGAATCATCAATAATCAAGCAATTATACACATAAAAATTAAGTGTATAATCAAGCAATTATACAGATAAAAATAAGAGTATGCAATTGCTAATATTTGGCGCAAAAGAGGAGACATAATTATAGAATGAACATATAATAAACGAAAATATATGATGAATTACTATATGTACATAATTTGGAATATTTTGAGGAAAAACATAAATTCTTTAAAAAACACAACTTACCAACATTAATACCAGAAAAAGTAGTTCCAAGCCTTCTGTATGTATTTGAGAAAATTAACCTACATGTACATTATTCCCACAAACAAATAAAAATTCAGATTAACTTGCTTCTCTAATAAATTATTTCTAATTGTGAAAGAAAGAACAACAATTTTACATGAACTTTTTCAGAAAAGGAAGGAAGTGTTCTCAAGTCAAAGGCCAGCATAACTGGCAATAATATAACAAGGGAAAAAATACACATAATCCTTCTCATGCAAATAGTTGTAAATTCTTAAAAAAAAACCAAAAAATTGAAAAGTAGGTTCAATAATATATTTTAAAAGATTAAAAATAAATGAATAAATATATTCATTTATTCTATGAATGCAAGTAAAGTTAAAGATAAAGAAAAAATCAGTTTAATCTACCATATAAAGAGAAATAAGGAAAAATGTATCATCATCACAATATATGAAGAATAAACTTTTTACAGTATTTCAGATCCATTGATAGTTAAAATAAATGTTTGACTTAAAAGGAATAGAAAGAAAATCCCTTACTCTGATATACAGTATCCTCGACAGGACTTAAACTAGTATGATTAACACTCAATTAACACTTTTACTTTAGTTCAGGAAGAATTAATATGCACACAGTCACAAATATAATACATGAAATGGATGGTTCTCATTCACATAAAGTTGAGCAAAAGGACACAAAGGCAAAATTGTGTGTACTGTGTGACTTCATTGATATGACTCTTAAAAACTGACAAAATGAATCTTTGGTAAAGAAGTTATAAAAGTAAGTACATTTGAGTGCTCAGTGACTGAATGGGTCCTGGGAGCTGGGAGTCTTCTGGGATGCTGCAGTGTTCTATATTTTGATCAGTGTGCTGGTTACATGGATGTGTTCCCTGTAAAAATCATGACTTGTATACTTTTCTATATGTATGTTATTATTCAATACAACATAAGCAGTAAAGGAAGAAGTATGTTTACTTCGAAAGAATAATTGTTACAAATGAAATAAAAGTGTTGTTCCCCCTGTGTACACTCTGAAATTTTCAGCAGGTAACAGCTTGCTTACAAAAGAGATGATGAATCTTTTTGAAGAATTAAAGTTGTAGAAGTTTAAGTCTGTGACCTATGTCTTACTATCAGTAGGGAATATAATATTAAGTGCTAATAGAGTACTAATAATATCTATTTCAAGAAAGTAAAAATTATTGCTTATAGAGAATTAAACAGAAAATAATATTGAGATATATGACAATGGTATGCTAATTATTATATTATTTTCCTTTTCTTCTTTGTTGTTATTGATAAATGGCTCAAGATTTTTCTTCAATCTTCAACTTGTTTCCAGTTTTCATAGATATAGCCATATGTCTATCAAAATTCAGTAGGGCTAAGTGCCTTGTTCTTAAAATTTATTCTGTGGGCTGTTTGAAAAGTAAAATTTACAATACAGTCTTTCACACTTTTCCGTTAATGAAACCGCTGGACAATACCTAGGATATACGCAATATGTATTAAATGCTTGTTATCATTAATTATATTTTGGGAAATGTGAAAGTGTGAGTTTGTGTGTATAAGTATGTATGTGTTGGAAAGAGAAGAGAGTTACAATAAGAAAGCAATGAAGCAAAAGAGTGACAGAATAAGTGACTGAGTAGAATATAGTACTCTATTTAAAAATTTCAGTTCCTTCCATATGGAGGTAATTGATTTCTTCTCTTTAGTTTTACTGTAGGACCACTTAACAGAAATGAAATTCCAACTGTTTTGGATAAAACTTAGCCAACATTTTTTTTTAATGTATGAGAAAGACTTATATTAAGAGTATTATATTAATAATTATTATTCTTTCTTAAACATAAGAAAATGTCATTCATTTGGTATTTTTTTAAATTATACTTTATGTTCTAGGGTACACGTGCACAATGCGCAGGTTTGTTACATACGTATACATATTCCATGTTGGTATTTTTAAGTTTTTGATCCACTTAGATTTACAGGACTATAATTTATATAATTATTAAATATTTATATAGTTACATGGTCATTAAAATAAATCCCCTTGGCATACAAGTGTTATGAAATCTCAACCAATGTCCTCTGCCATTAATAATGGATATCAATGGTGGTGCATGCCTGTAGTCCCAACTACTCGGGAGGCTGAGGCAGGAGAATCGCTTGAACTCAGGAGTTGGAAGTTGCAGTGAGCCAAGATCATGCTACTGCACTCCAGTCTGGGGACACAGCAAGACTCCATCTCAAAAAATAAATAAATGATAATAATAGTAATTATAATAATGGATATCAATAAACTTTTCTGAGTTACAAAAAATAAGTAGATAGACTTTTCTGAATTTTATTTTTCCTAAAATACATTATTTATTAAAATTTTATTTCCTAAGGTATGCTAGAATATTTTAGTAGAGACGGTTTTTCACCGTGTTGCCCAGGCTGGTCTCGACCTCCTATGCTCAAGAGATCCACCTGCCTCGGCCTTTCAAAGTGATGGGATTACAAGTATGAGCTACTGCGCGTGGCCAGCATTCATTGTTTCTCGTTTTGCCTCATTTATTTGAACATTTCAGTTTCTGTGTTTAAAATGTTATTAAATTATTTTTATGATTTCTCCATATATTATTCTAAATACCTTGACCTTTCCACCACTGTCAGGTACATTGCAATATGAAATTGAGAAATAAAGCATTTTTAATTCATATAAAAAGTATTCAATATTGATTTCTTAAATTTAATTGAATAAAATTTTCATTTTTGAAGTATGATAAAATAATTTTTAAATAAAATTTTAAACAGCATTTCTCAATGTGCACCTTTTAAAACATAGAATGAGTGTTAGTACTGAAATAATAATCATTTTTACTTATGGGAAAGTCAAAGTTTAAAGGTTACCTATATTTTAAAAAGGAGAAGTGAAGAAAAGTAGGCAACTGAATTGGAGAAGGTTAGAGTTAATTCTCCCTTTTATAGCACAAATTTTCTATACACGATTATTTACTTACTCTCGTATCAGTTTGAATTCTCCAGATATGTTTTCAAAAGTTCGTATTATTTCCCATTAAAATTCAGGCAAAAATGTTGTCATTTTTTGAAGCCCAGATGGTATACTAAATGATCTGTAAAGTATTAACTTTTATTCAGTAGAGTATCATATTGCATAACATAAACATAACAAGGTGCATAATACAGAGAAAGTGGTTTTTTCAATAGTTTTTATGAACACATCAAAGTTTCATAATAATTAAATAGCAAAAACTCTTTCCATAACACAGATATAAAAAACTAATTAATGCATGAAGTATATGGAGGTGAAGCCATATTTGTGAGAGTTTTCTTTCAACAACTTACTGTTAACAATTTTATTTCTCTAATTCCTCTTATACTACAGCAGTTACGTCCCTTGGATTTTTCTTTTCCATGTCCAATATGCTGCTGATGATATGAAAAGAAGTCCTGATTTGATTATTTTAACTCTTAGCCTCTCCTTGTAAGGTCTTCACCTCTAGTAATCAACCAATACTTGTTAGCAACAGTTAAATCAGTTTATCATCATCTACCCCACATGCCTATTATGTTTTCATTTCAGAAGAATTGCATATGAGAGAATCCTGAGTATACTTCTTTATATCTTACTCCTTTGCACACAGTATCACAAGTGAGAGGGAGAATAAGATCTATTTACTTTAGGCTGTTAAAATGCTCTGCATTAAATCACAGGTTTTTTTTTTTTTTCAAATTACAATTATAAAGATAGTTCTTACATTTGGAAAATACATTGCAAGTTTAAATGTTTATTGCTTATATAAGGTTGACTTAGCTCTCATCCATTGAGTTCTTAGCATGGGCCAGACACCGTGTTCTATATTTTGCTATGTAATAAATATAGTGCCTTTGATGAGGCAAGTATGATTATCCTCATTTTACATACAGTATACTAGGCTCCTGAATGCTATTTTAAGTTATCAAAGTAATGAGACTCAGAGTCAGCATTTAAACTCAAGGGCTTTAAAAGATATGCTGTACTGGTATGAGCTTGTGCAGATTTGGGTTAACCTGAATTTTTTCTACACAGTTAAGTTCAAGTAATACAGGTATGTGTCATATACCATGATCTCTCAATTCTCAGAAAAAATGAACAAGATATTTTTATGATGATATTATATTCTGTATAGTTTCTTAAAGAACTACAAATTTCCGTTTTCATGCCTACCATACTATCTTTTATGATAATAAAGATAGAAACAATTCAATTAATATATCATGCCACAATTCACACAATTTGTAAAACTATTCTTACACATCTAATATATCACAATAAAATGAAACTTATTGGAGTGTTCTATGATGATGGCAGTGTAACCCACTCAAGGCCTCTGGTTCAAGTCACCAACTCCAGTACATTAATACGATATGGAGAGAGTCACCTAGGTTGTTGTTATTTGTCTTTCTTTACTCTATATAAAACAAGAGCCTTGCACTCAGCCTGGGGCATTTCCAAGACAAGTATAATAACATGACTTAGAGCACACCTGTCTCACACAGATCCCTGGTCCGAATAAAGAAGATAAGTAGAAAAATGAAGGGTATGACAAGTCTCCTTAGTCTCAAAAATCAGAAAGAATGACCTCAGCCCATCCCAAACCAAGATAAGGAGAAATTCAGGAGACTGGAGAGTAAAGAGACCTTCTCCAGGTACTGTCATAAAGAACTGAAAAACTTCCTGCTGCAATACTTTACAAATACATCTTACACTGTGTCTGGATTTTTTTCTGAGGCCCCCTGGCAGGCAATCCTGAACTCCTGTGAATTTACATTCACAAGAATAGACTCTTGATCTTCAGAGTTCAGAGAATTTAAACATTTAAAAAATTCTTATTAAAAATACATACTATAAAAGATAAAACATGATAAATATTTTAAATAAACAATTGAATTTGGTTTAAAAAATTGTAATTATCAAGAGCTGGAAGGTCTGGTAGCAAAAATGGAAATAAAAGCCACTGTTGTAAAATGAGCAGGATTGGCCATGATTTAATCTAGGGGATCCAAAGTTGTAAGTATGAAGAGTAAAGGAGTAATATAACATTACTCACAGCAATATGTTAAAATATCAATTTTCATATTGTATAAACATCGTTCATAAGGGGAAGATTCAAAATAGAAAGTCATGGATTTTAAAAGCATTAAAGAAAACTAAGGCAAAAACTAATAAAAAGCTAATAACAGAGATATATATTCTCACACACACAAGACATATACGTGTATGTGTATATATCCATATATATTCATTAGGCGTATATGTATCAATGTATGTGTATATGCATAAATTAGTCTGGAAACAAGGAGAGCTGGCAGTGAAGTGGAACAGTAGGCATTCTCATACATTGCTGGTTGATGTGTAGTTTGATAGCATTACTTTAGAAAGAAATTTGCCTGGCGATATCTAGTAAAGATTTTATGTACGAAATCGGTAATCCAACAACTGCCCTTCTAGATACAACACACTGGAGAAACTCTCATAGATGCACTCAAAGAAACGTATAGAAAATGTTCATTACAAAACTGTATTATCAAAACATTTGAAGCAGTCTACATTTGTCGGATATTGTGGTGAAGACTGGTGAAAGCATTAAAATTGTTGTAAGTAGAATTATATGCATCAATGTGTATACATCTCAACTTCCAAAAATAAAGTCGACAATGATATGTGTACATTATAATACATACACTAATGCAAGAACACATCAACACACATGTATGTGATGAAAAACCAGGCAAAATTAGACCACATACTGTTTGTGGGTAACTATTTAATAAAATGATCTAATGATGCATGCAAATGATAAACAACAAATGTAGGAGTGTTGTTACCTGTGTTTGGGACAAGAGATGACAGGGTTGAGACTAGGAACTGTAGAGAAAATGGCTGTGTTTCAGTCAGCAGTAGGCTGAGTCAGACATCTGGTACACCATGACACAGTGGGTTTGGAGTGCAGGTGCACAACTTGGTGCATTTTGTAGCCATTTAATGTAACCTGTTTGTGAGAGCTCATACCTGGCTTTGAGCCACTATTGTCTGTAATATAACTGCACTGCTGACTCTGTAGAGGGGAGATAGAAGAAGGGAGCCATGTCTCACCTGCCTGCAGTCCCTCGAGTGATCTTTCAGCTACCTGCCACCTGTCCACCAAATCCTTTTGGACCCCAGTTTGGTTTGGAACGTGAAAGGAACAAATATACATGCTACATTAATTTTACCTAATACATTTATTTCTATAAAGAAAAATCAAGATCAGAAAGAAACATGACAAAAAAAAGTATGACCAAAAAAATAAGTAAACAACAGAAGAGAATCCTGCAATCAAAGGCAAGAATTCAGGATAATTAGCTTCCTCTAAGTGATAACTTGAATAAATAAATTAAAAACATTGATAAGTTTTAAAGTTCATAAAGTTTCACTAGAATTTTTTTTAAAAAGTGTCTCCATCCTAAAAGGAAAATAGTATCTAAGACTCAAATAAGCAGACTGAAAAAACAAGTGGTAAAAATATTTAAATTCATAGAAAAAGAGAAAAAATATAAGAACCGTGAGGCTTGAAGAAGTAAGTGATAAACTCAAGGACTTAGCATGAACTTGATAACAATTATATCAGGAGATAAGAAAACAGATAAAAGGAGAGGGATATGTTAAGGAAATAACAGATGAAATTCCTCAGAGCTCATGAAATACCTAAGTCTGTGTGTTGAAGTGGTCATCTAATTCCAGACAGGACTAATGAGAGAAAATACAAATCTTGGCAGATCCTAGAAAAATTCATGACATAAGAAAATTAAAGTAAAAATTTCCTGTTCCTAATGGCACATCAGATGCAAGTGAACTCTCATACATTGCTAGTGGATAGGTGAACTGCTGTTGCATTTCTGGAAAGCAATCTGTCAATGTCGCTTAAAATAAAACGCACATCCCCGTCCTTCTTCCCTGTAGTCCTATCCCTGGGAATCTATCACAAAGAACTTCAAAAAATACAAATGGCTGAGAATATAATTATGTTTATCACTTTATCACAGCACTGTATCTGTCGTATTCCAGTAAATCCATTGATAAAGAAATGATCAGAGAATAATGGTACATCTACACATTCGGATATTATGAAACTAAAAGAAAAGTAGTATAAAATATACCAGTTGACTTCAAGGGTTATTCATGAGATATTAACTTAGAAAAAAAAATATATAAAAACAATTTTGTATATTGAATAGTTTTTAAAGGCAAATAACAATAAATTAGTATGTGTATATTAATATATTTGTTCCTATATGTTTATAGATATGTCAAAAATATATGCCTACAAAATACTCATATGAGAGCATGAATAACAGTGAAGGAAGGTACACTTAAACTGATAATGTTGTTTGTGAGTTGTAATGGAATTTGAAAAGCATGGAAAAGGTTCAATGAATTGTGATTACGGAAGAAAAAAGATGCCTCTTGGAAAGGAAACATGCATAATAATACCTTTGGTATGTACTTTCATACATGTGTATAGATCAAGAAATAGTATATTAATATATAAATAATAGTTAATATTTATAGAGATATATGTCTAAATAAAATAATCTGATAAAATAAATTTAGATCTAAATCTATTAATTCTTAAGGGTAACCATGTTAGATGACGTAAGCAGATTGCATATATTCTGTTTGTTTTTTTTAGCAAAACAGAAACAAATAATCTATGAGAGTCAGAGGTTTTTTTTGTTGTTGTTTGTTTGTTTGTTTGTTTTGAGATGGAGTCTCGCTCTGTCGCCCAGGCTGGAGTGCAATGGCCGGATCTCGGCTCACTGCAAGCTCCGCTTCTCAGGTTTACGCCATTCTCCTGCCTCAGCCTCCGAGTAGCTGGGATTACAGGCGCCCGCCGCCTCGCCCGGCTAGTTTTTTGTATTTTTTAGTAGAGACGGGGTTTCACCGGGTTAGCCAGGATGGTCTCAATCTCCTGACCTTGTGATCCACCCGTCTCGGCCCCCCAAAGTGCTGGGATTACAGGCTTGAGCCACCGCGCCCGGCCGAGAGTCAGAGTTGTATTTATTTGCATTGGGAAGGATATGCTCAATGTTATAAATGTGTGTTACTTCTAGACCAACATAAAGTGGGTCAGAAATGATTAGTTAGCTCTGCCAGTATTCATTTTATTTGAGTTTTAGGTACTGAAACAATAATTTATAAACTTTTTAACTTGAAAATCCTTATATTAAAAAAACTAAAATTACCCCAAAATTTTTCAAAATAGTTTAATCTTAAATGTTATCCAATTCCACTTTAAAAAATTAGTTCATACTTAACTTGATAAAAATAAAGCCATTGTATTACAGGTGAAAAATCCTGAGAGGCACTATGGCACAATGATTCTGTGTTCAAGTTGTAGAATCAGAGAGGCTGGGATTAAATCATATTTTTGTCACACACTACCTGTCTCTGGTCCATACTATCTGTGTAATCTTGCAAAACTACCCAATTGCTTTGTGGACCACTTTCCTTCTGTGTAGAATGAAAATAATAATATGAAACATGAGGATAATAACAGATGACTAATGTAAGATACATGAAACTCTCAGACTAACACACATTAAATGCCAAATATAGGTTTGTTGTTATAATTAAGAAGAAATCTGCAGTACAAATAAGGAAGAGGGACAACTAACATTGGCTCAGGGCACATCACATGTGTATTAAAAACTTCAGCCGACTCACAAATGCTCTCTATGATGTGTTCATTAGCAAAGGTGTTTTGGCATCTCAACTGTATGTGTCATTAATATCATTTCATAAGAAAAATATTCAGATAGGCTAAGTGACTTACCATTGTCACTCAGATTGTCTACCTCCAAATATGGATTATCCAATTTTTGGTCTAATGATCACATACCTGAGACGTTTTTAAAATCCTTGGTTCAATGATCACACACCTGAGACATTTTTTAAAACTCACATTACAGATGTTTATGAATATACATTACGATGTGTCTTTTGCATGTTTGAATAAGGCAGTTTGAAAATATTTGGCCCTTGATTTCAAACATTTGTAATATTGTTATTTATTGAGTACATGTTTATATATAGTTTATCCTTTGCTTACAGTAGGCAGATGTCAATTTCCAATTGTTCAGTTATTACTAATATTTTATTAATTTTTATAGTTATAGTCCTCAAAAATATAAATTATCTTCAAAATTATAAATTATCTTCAAATGTTTGCTGTAATAGTAACCAGGGCTTGTCAATGCAGTTAAGTGTTGGGAAAAGTAACTGTACATCTGGCTGTGCTCATGGTGGCAACTTATCTAGAGAGAGACAAACAGAGCTGATTTAACATTTAATCCTGTGTAAATCTACTTTGGTTATACAGAAGTAGTCAAGGTCATGTCCCTTGCCCTCAGCTAGCATTAACTTCCGAGATTGCTCTCATTCTCTTGCCTCTTATTTCCTATTGCCCTTAAGCCTCTGATATGTCATGTTACAATTTAATTATAAACAGTCTTCTCATTTTTAAAATTATATGCAAAGTATTTTACCTTCTCAATTACATAGTAAAATCATTTAAATCAGGAACCATTCCTTTTACTTCCTTTATATCTCCCAAGTTTAGAACTGCTTAGAACTGCATTGATTATAACATAATCAAATAGTTTTTATTATATGACTTAAAGGAAATAAATCATCCTTCAACAGCATATATCATTAAAATCAAAACAAGTATTGCTATTGCTACTACATGTATCAGATGTTCCATCTTTTTTGTATTTAGACAAAAAACACAATATTTAGGAAATGATTCTAAATGTTTTAATAAAAGTAGGTTAACATAAAGATATTGGAAAAATTTTAAGTTCACCATATGCCCCAGTTTCAAAAATACTAGGCCAAAAATAAGAGTTATTCTTAGACTTATAATTAAATACTTATGTACTTTGGGGATATGTTACAGTTTTCTATTAGGTTCAGTCATTTTTTTTTTTGAAAAACAAAAAACTGTTTTGTCAAAGAAAGACTACTGCTCTGCCACCTCTTTCCACTCTTCATTATTCCATCGAGAGGCATAATTAAGTTCAAAGTTGGCAGCTAACAGTTGAAAATGACTTTATCACTGATCTCTGTGCTAGCATTATGATGCCATAGTTTACAAATCTTGTTTAGTTTCTAAATTGACTTTTCAGAAAACTTTTACTGTATATGCAAGAATAGAAAACACACAGAATCTGGATTCCCATATCCAGGTTTGGCACTTCTGCTTTGTCACTTACTAACTGTGCAGACTTGCGTACTCACTCTTTTTGCTGCTGCTTCTTGTCATCTGTAAAACGGGTACAAGAAACAAATAATCCAAAGTTTCTGAAAGCATCGAATAAACTAGTTTATGTTCGAAACATTTTTAAATTTTCAAATGACAAACATATCAGTTATTCTTATCGTTGTTTTCTGTTCCCCCGACTAGGAAAAACCAAAAGTTGGTTGGAAAACTGTTAGTATTTAATAAATTGTTTATGCCCATGTTGAGGAAAATGTAAATGAATTAATAATATAATATGAAGATTCTGGTATATTAGTTACATGCAGTTTATTTACTAAAACTAGATACAACATATACATATATTTAAAGTTTTCAAATATATAATTTTTTAAATCTTAAAAGCAATAATTTAATTACATTTTATTCTAGAGTTCTCAGTATTTATGTATAAATATCTGAACTCCCTTCAATTAGCATAAAATTTACTTCAAATTTTCATTTTTTCATTAAGAACCTGCAAATGGTCTATTTATTTTTTGACATAGTATTATTTTATAAGAGAAAGGCATCTTAAGATATCAGTTAATCCAACTTTCTGCCACTCTCTCACTGTACTGGGAATCCTACATGTATATCAGCAGAGAGTATTTGAGTGGCAAATTTCCTGTTCTTGTTCTAAAGATGCACACGTATTACTTAATTAAACATGAGATTGAAAAGTATCCACCATCAAATTCCTTATTATTTAGGAATCAAATCTACTACTATTGTGGCTGCTGTTATCACTACTTTTGCTACTATTAGATTGAACTTTTCTTGGTTAATTATATTACAATAATGATAATTCAATGAACATTCAATCTTAATCTTGAAAGTGAATATAGTATAGAAATAGTAGCTTACAAAGTTTTTATTTGCCATTTTAAAAATAATTCATATGTATTAAATGATCTCTTCCTATCCTTCTACTGTCTAGAATATCTTTAAGTCATATCATTCTCTTCTGTCTCTATATAAACAGTCTTTCTCTCTCTAATACGTCATCAAAGGAGAATACATGTTACTTCTGTCTTCAAAATTATTGTTCTCTTGAGCCCATGCCCCTATACTTATTGATAAATTCTTCTGCTATCCTTTAAAACACAATGCCTTAACAGAATACACATGGGCACATGTACACTCACACACACACACAAACTGGTCAACAAAAATTGTGAGTAAAAAACACACACATGAATAATTGACTACAATTTTTCCCTTTGTGTTTATGCAAAAATATTTCGTCATGATCATAAATGACTTTCATTTTATTTTTTTAAAAGAATAAATGTTTTCTTCTAATTAAACATTCATCACAATTTCACGTATTTGATCACATTCTTACTCTTGATGGACATTTTTCAGTTGGCTTCTGGGTCACCATCCTCTGCTGATTTCCCTCATACCTATCTGTTTGCTTCTTCTTGGTATCTTTTGCCAGTTCCTTCTTACCTTCCAGTTCAATAAATTTGACAGACCTAAAGGCTCTTCTCTTTCTACACTCAGTCTTTCATTATTTAGCACTCTCTCCCAGTCTTGTGGCTTTAAATAACACATATATGCTCCTAATATAGTATTTCTGTGTCAGAGGCCTTTCACAAAATCTGGGCTGGCTCTATATGGATTTGGTGACCATCAACATAAAGATAGAACTGAAGGTATGCCAATGCAATAGTGAATAAAATTGTAGCATAAATCCCTGCTAGTCTCTATAATCCCCATCTCGTCATTATTCCCCTTGTCCATCATTTTCCAGATACACTTAAAAAACACAATTTAGGACCTTTACAAAGTCTGTGCTTTCCCATGACATGCTGTCTGTCCTCACCACTATTAACCTATAGCTGAGTCTTTCAAATCTGTTTCATCAGATTTGAAAGAATTGCCTGAAAAATATTGCCCTGACAGTCACAAATATGTTCTCTATTATTCTCTGTCATCATAACAATTCTGTTTCCATCATTGTATCACAATTATATTTATACATTTATTTACTTCCTTATTTGATTTTGTTATTTTCTTCAGTAAAGTGTAAGCTCCATGGGAGCAGAATCCATGACTGCTCTACCCACAAAATGCACCAAGTGCTTCGATATAGTAAGTAGTCAACAAATACGTGTTTAATGTTTGAATGAACATAAACTCAGAAAATAAATAACAGCTTTTTAACAAAAAACCTATAAGAAGTTTTATTTAAGTCTTTAGTTTTTAACAGGCTTAAGAAAATACTTTTCAGGAATGTTGGTTATTAATAATATCTAGTTTTAACACTAATCTAGAGAAATTAGAGTATAATCTCTGTTTATCTTTGAACAATATCCAATAAGAAATGTCCTAAGATACATGACCTTTTTATTTCATTTCTTATGTAGTCCGGATGTCATATATTCTTATCTATCTTTTTTATGGTGGTACTGATGAAAAAAAAAAACTATTGGTCAATTAAGAGGTAGCCAAAAAATAGTACTCTTTAGCCTTTTCTTGCTGAAGGAACAAAAGAGAACAAAAGGATTTATCAAGAAATAAATTCTATATTTTCCTTAAATACATAAAAACATATGCCTATGATTGTTATGTTGCCAGGAACTTCTCAAACAGATATTTTTTGTCTAGAGGGTAGATAGGGTGTTTATCGGTCAGCTCATTAGGAGATATAAGGAAAAATCTGATTTCCGTATGAGTTTTTATTTTGACTTCTTGTGAGGCATAAAAGAAAAAAAAGCAAAACAAAACAGTATTATCCTAAGATTGACATTCTTTCCCTAGCTGACCAGTACTGGTTTTTGTTTCTCTTTTTTCTGTTTTCTTTTTCGAAAGTCAGTAAGAAAATCTCATTCTCTTAATAGTGAAGGAAGAAAAACGCTGAAGTACATCAACTAAAGTAAATTTGCTTAAGAAAAGAAGTAATTTATTAAATAATGACTATTATGATATGCTAATTATATTGTAAACAAATCATGAATATTTCCTTGAGCCATAGCCTCTGTGTTTAATACATTTGTATTTATTTTAATTATCTGTACTCCTTTCATTACCTTTTGCTTTATCTCTGTGGCAAAAATCTTGGAATGACTTCCACACAGTCTCATTCTAGACATCCAGAATAAATAAAATTCTCTTCAATCACAGATATAATAAAATATTTAGGCATTTTAGTTTTTTTATAAGAAGTTTCTGAATTTGAGACAAGAAAACCTTTCAAACTGTATTTATTTAAAGATCTTTGTCCCTTTGAATGTTTTGGTAGAAATGAAACCAAGGATTCTTACAATTAGAATAGATGTGTGAACTGCATTGCTCACAATATCCTAACAATCTTTTATTTTCATGCACAAGATATCTCAGGGAGATTAAAAATAAAAGTATGTTTTAACTCTCAAAAACTTTAAAAGTAATCATAAAACTCTCAATCTGTGTATTTTTATAATAGTTTTTATTGCAACTTTTTTTCTTACTCTTGCATTTTTCCGAATTTCTTGGCCACCTTTTAACAGGTAGTAGATTCTGAACTTCCTTGTCCTAGGGAGACTTTTTTTTGACAGGAAGTATGTCTTACGGTGTTGAAAAGAATATGTGAAAAAAATACAAAAAAGAGTATTTCTAGATTAGGCAGACTGCTTTGAGGGGAGAAAGATTGCCTCTCACAGTTTAAAAGAAATTTTTCCGGGTTAGGGTACTGAGAGGAAAAAACAAACAAGTGAAAAAACAAACAAGCGAAAATGGCGGACGGGAAAGCAGGAGAGGGGAAGGCAGGTGAGGAGAAGTCTGAAAAGCCGCAGCGAGCTGGAGCTGCCGGAGGACCTGAAGAAGATGCAAAAAAACCTGTGAAAACTAAGACTGTTTCTTCCAGTAATGGAGGGGAAAGTTCCAGTCGCAGCGCTGAGAAGCAATCAGCTGAAGAAGCAGCTGCCAACTTCCCAACAAAGCCTACAAAGATCTCCAAGTTTGGATTTGCCATAGTAGCAGCAGCTTTTAATGAAGATGAAGATAGTGAACTGGAGGAAATCCCTCCAGAAGTAAAGGTGAGGATGAAGAATATTGGAAGGGATACACCAACATCAGCTGGACCAAACTCCTTCAATAAAGGAAAACATGGGTTTTCTGATAACCAGAAGCTGTGGGAGCGAAATATAAAATCTCATCTTGGAAATGTCCATGACCGAGACAATTAAATGATGTTTTGAAATTGGGGTGTGGGGTGCATGTAAAGTTAAAACGAACAGTTTCCTTTTTTAAAGAATGGTATAAGACTATCTTGGAGCCGCTTTTTTTTTCTTTTTCATTTTTTTAAAAGATTGAGTGGTACACTAATAAATGAGAGTTTGAAATTAGAGGTAATTTGTGTTTTATATATAGATTTCAAGACATTTGCTAATTTTGTAGTTTCATGTGATTAGTTTCCAAAGGTTACAGATAATAAAGAAATCAGAAATGGTACCTTTTTAAGAATTGCATATTTTTTTAGACACAACTATTAGCACATTAAGAGGGAAGCAAAAAGTTATTGTCTATTTAAAACTTCAAGCGGTTACTCTCTTAACTCACTTATTACCTAAACTTGTCTGGCTCCCAGGAACACCCTTAAAGAGAGAGGGAGTATTGTATTGGGAGGAAGATGTTACTGAACTATTCACTGAAAGTAAATTTAGATAAAATACAGCTTTTTTCCTTGTGGGCATTTGTTTTGTTTCAAGTCATCATAAACTAGGTATTGCATTGCTATCAGTGGATACAGATGCTTAGTTCTTAAAAGAATTTTTTTTTTAAATGTAAACTGTTGAATATTTGAAATAGCCCACTTCACCTTAATGGGTCTTGTCTATCTTCATTAGTCTTCAAAGAAAAACCATTTGCTACCAAAGTAAATCAGTATTTTGAATGTGCTGCTCTTGTTTTTTGTTTATTAGCTAATTCCTGTAAGCATTTCCACCAGAACTTGACAAATCATAAGGAAACTGTTTCTTTTAAAACACAAACCACCACCAAAAATTTAAATGTACATATTGCTTAAGTATTTGGCTGTTTTTAGTTTTTAAAAGGTATAAACACCAAAAAAATAATAATAATAACATTGTATGAAGATGGAAAACAAGATGCACTTTCCGTAACCTTGTCTAAGGATTTAAATTACTAACCTGTGAACTCCAATTTGAATTGAACTTAACTATCGGCTTTCTTACTAGTAAAATTGTATAGTTTATTTTAAATGTGTATATATTGACCAATGGCCTCTGAAAAAGCACATTTTAGATACTGAAATTGAAGGAAAGAAAATGCATCTTCAACATTTTTTGGAATCTCACCACGTGTACTTTGCTAGATTTCTGTACTGTAGCATGTTTGTTTTGTATTTTTGTGTTGTATATGAACTTTATTTTAAATGTAACAGTTAAACACATCTTTAATAGCATAGTCACAGACAAAAGAAGCATACAGTATAAAAATTTCCTTGAAAACTCCTACAATATTATATTTGGAGGCAGCTTCAGATTGTTTTATTGGTGGTAACTGCTTGCTGAGGTCTTTTAGTTGGTAATAACTCCAGAGAAGCAGCCTGTGTATATTCCTAACATTTTGTTCACTAGCATGTAAGATTAGAATAAGCCCAAGTAAAACGATGGAAATGTATATAGAACTCTTTGTTCTTACATGATTTCATTATATCAAGATACATGAATTTCACTTACTTTAATATAGGCAAACTATCCATTTTTTGTCCATTTTCCTGTTTGTTAAAATAACATACCTCTCCTACATATTATTTTCTTGACCCAAATGAAATATTAACTTAAGGTCAAGCTGGGAGAGAGAAATGACTGAGATGAATGTCTTTACTAAAGTACCAATAAATTTGTCAAACTCAAAAACAAACAAACAAGCGAAAAACAAGATGTCTCTGGGTCAACAAAGGAGAGGGCATCAGTATTCTGATTCCATGTATTACTACCTGAAAATAACTAGACAAAGTTGCAGCATGATTGACTGCTTAGTGGACTACACAATAAAGAACCACAGAGCTTCCAGGCATGAATGGAGTATGTGGACTTGGGCATTGGTCAATGTTTCACATAAGCTATATGCATGAATGGATAAGCAAGAACTGAATCTAACACCTACCAATCACTCACAACCCATATGGTTTAAAGCCTCATAAAATCCTAAAACTCAAACCCAATTTTAAAGAAGAGGCAATAACACATAACTATTATTACAATGCTCCAATCCATGAATGTGGTATAACCTTTCCTTTACTTAAAGTTTCTAAATTGTATCTTAATAATTTTCCCTGTGTAACAGAAATAAGCACTTTTTTCAGATTTATTCCAAAGTATTTGATGTTTTATTTATATGTTTTTAAAGTTTTGATTTTTGTATTTTAACTTTGTATCCAGCAACTTTACTAATACGTGAATATGCATTAATTCTTATAGTGAGATTGCAGATCATTTTGGATTTTTATGCACAAACTCATGAACATTGTGAATATTGATGTTTTATTTATTTAGTTTTAATATTACTAAATAGCTCAGGGACTAATGAAGATACAGAACCTGCACCACTTATTTGAACAAAGAAAACTTAATACATTTTAATTACATATAAAGTTGTTACATAAGTAACTGAAAAGAAAAGAAAACTAAGGTATTATATAGGTAGCAAATGAGAAGCAGCAGCTACCCTCACCTTACTGCACCTACAGCCAGGGGAGTAAAGTGGAATTTATAAAACTTAGAAGACAGGCTGCATGGAACTGTTTCTGCAGAGTGGGCCCAGCTCAGCTGGTTCTAGTATCTCTAAGTTCATAGGAGTGCTCTATTGGGCTGAGATCGATCTAGATATCTGAAAAGCAGAACTTGCTGCATTTGCTGCTTATGTCTCTGATGTGGGGCACAATTAGTCTGGGACTTAAAGTTGTAAATGAGTTGTATACTGGAATCAGTAATAAATGTTGTTCCTGGAATGAAGAATCATTTAAAGTCTAATACTTAGACTAAGAAAAGCAGTCAAGAAGCTTGTAGAAAGCAACTGAATATAAGTTCCTGTGCATTCCTTCAGTCTTGCATTGTCTTTGTAGGTTCTCTTACTGGCACAACCTATAGGAAGCTGATTGGCAAGTTAGAAATGTGGTTTTCCTACTCCCAAACCCAGAATCACAGAATGAAGTATAGATAAAGGGTTACTACTTAAAGAAAAAAAAAAAGAAGAAGAAGAAGAGCTTAATAACTGGCAGATTTTCATCTTTGTTTTTCTTATCCTGTTGCACCAATTACAAACTCCAGCACAATATTGAATACAAAAGATCGTTGCCAATTTGTTCCTGAATTGAGTGGCGTATTTTTCACTATTTCAC
>NW_012109774.1:67949-100153 GCF_000951045.1 Mandrillus leucophaeus | reverse complement strand
TTGAACCTGGGAGGCGGAGGTTGCAGTAAGGTGAGATGGCACCACTGCATTCCAGCCTGAGAGACAAGAGTGAGACCGTGTCTCAAAAAATATATAAATAAAATAAAAATAAACTTTTTATTTTGCAATAATTGTAGATTTACAGGCAAGTTGCAAAGATAGTGTCTCATGTGTCTGTGTGAAAAGACCAACAAACAGGCTTTGTGTGAGTTGTTTATTTCACCTGGGTGCAGGGGGGCTGAGTCCGAAAAAGGAGTCAGCAAAGGGTGGTGGATTATCATTAGTTCTTATAGGTTTTGGGATAGGCGGTGGAGTTAAGAGCAATGTTTTGGGGGCAAGGGGTGGATCTCACAAAGTACATTCTCAAGGGTGGGGAGAATTATAAAGAACCTTCTTAATGGTGGGGAAGATTATAAAGAACCTTGTTAAGGGTCAGGGAGATTACAAAGTACATTAATCAATTAGGGTGGGGCAGAAACAAATCACAGTGGTGGAATGTCATCAGTTAAGGCTATTTTCACTTCTTTTGTGGATCTTCAGTTGCTTCAGGCATCTGGATGTATATGTGCAGGTCACTGGGGATATACTGGCTTAGCTTGGGCTCAGGGGCCTGACATTCCTGTCTTCTTATATTAATGAGAAAAATAAACAAAATAGTGATAAAGTGTTGGGGTGGTGAAAATTTTGGGGGTAGTATGGATAGATAATGGGCAGTTTCTCAGGGCTGCTTCGAGCGGGATTGGGGCGGCGTGGGAACCTACAGTGGGAGAGATTCAACTGAAGAAAGATTTTGGGGTAAGGGGTGATAACTGTGGGGTTGTTAGAAGGAGCATTTGTCATATAGAATTTTTGGTGATGGCCTGGATGCGGTTTTGTATGAATTGAGAAACTAAACGAAAGACACAAGATCTGAATAAGAGAAGGAGAAAAATAGGTATTAAGGGACTAAGAATTGGGAGTACCCAGGACGTCCAATTAGAGAGCGTCCAAGGGGGTTCAACGTTATTGTTTGCTTAGTTGACGAGTTTTTGGGCTCTATCCTTGAGTTTTTTTATGTTGTCATATACCAGGCCAGATTGATTTAAACAAGTTAAAAACAACACTCTTCATTTAAAAATATACGAAGTCCCATCTTTTCTTTTTTTTTCAGAAGTCGAGTCCTCGGCAATTTTGGAGGAAAGAAAAATGCAAAGTCAGCATTTGTTTGTTAAAGAGGGTTAGAAACGGCTAGGAGAGAGTGACTGAGATTGATAGTGTGGTGGAGATGGCTGGGAAGAGTAGAGGGTGGCATAAGAACAGGAATGAGAATAAGAGTAAGTGTAAAAGTAAAGAATAGGACTTCGTCAGGGTGAAAGTATTGGAGGGTATCTTGCCACTGAAGATCTTCTATCCACTTTTTTTTTTTTTTTTTTTTTTTTGAGACGGAGTCTGGCTCTGTGGCCCAGGCTGGAGTGCAGTGGCGTGGCGCGATCTCAGCTCACTGCAAGTTCTGCCTCCTTGATTCACGCCATACTCCTGCCTCAGCCTCCCGAGTAGCTGGGACTATAGGCGCACACCGCTACGCCCGGCTAATTTTTTTGTATTTTTAGTAGAGACGGGGTTTCACGGTGTTAGCCAGGATGGTCTCGATCTTCTGACCTCGTGATCCAACAGCTTCGGCATCCCAAATTGCTGGGATTACAGGCGTGAGCCACTGGGCCTGGCCGAAAAATTTTTTAAACAGTGCAGTTTTTCCTCCTTTTTTTTTTTTTGTCTTGATAGTCTCTTCAGTAGTTTGTCAATTGTGTTTCTTCCTTTCTAAGAACCAACTATGATTTTCTGGATTCTATTTTATGTTTGCAATCTGTTATTTAATTCTTGCCTCTATTTTCATCATTTATTTGTTTTTTAGTTTAATTTTTCATTGTTGTGATTTTGAGATGTGCACTTAGATTATTGTATTTTTCAACCATTCTGATGTTCTACCATGTTTTGAAAGCTATAGATTGTACTCTAAGCACTTTCTTATTAGTATTCCATGAATTTTGACAGACCATATGTTGACTATCACTTAGTCCCAACTATTTTTCAGTTTCTATTGTAATTACTTATTTAAAAAATGTTTAGCGATATTAAATATTTTTTAATGTTTCTAGTAGTTTTTATTATCTATTTTTATCTTAACTCCTCACAGTTAATAGTTTGGAGCTGATTTGATGCTGGTTTTTATTCCATGTGAGAGTCATTCTATCTGAATTTTATTCCAATTGTGTAGTCCTTCAGAGTCTCAGTTGAAAACCTGGGGCCTATTCCTAGTTACCTCTACTTTTATGAGTCCTGAGCTACAATTTCTGTGCCTTCAGCCCATGAAACTATAAAATGCTCTGCTCAGCTTCTTCTCGACTTTCAAACTCATGACTGACTCAATGAAACAGAAATGCTAAATATCAAATACTTTTTTACTGTTTTTTTTTTTTTTTTCTCCTGTCTGAGATCTTGGTATTCAAGTCCTCTCTACCATCTAAGGATTTGTTATTGGTGATGTTGCTTTTTTATTGTTGTTAATCTTTCACAGATTTTTTAAATTGTGCTCATAAATAGGCCTGATTCAAAGCAACCTACTACACTGTTGTCAAAAATATGGTAATCAATAAATATTAATTTTTAAACACTGTTCTCCATTTTATGTATTTCTTCTCCATTACATTAAAACAAAAAATTGAACTGATTCTGTTCAATAAACATGGGATTTACCTTAAAGTTAGTGCTTTTTTGTTCAAAATTTGTATTAATTGTTATGTATTATCTGCTACATTTCGCTCCTTTAGATGAGATTACAAGGGCAACATATGGCGTTACCAAGACAGGAAAATTGTTACTGTATGTGCAGAGATGTTGACATTGCTGGAATGGACCATTATGTAATCATATGACTCTTATGTCATCGGCTTACATAGGACAAAATTAATTTTCCTAGGGAGAAATCTGTATAATGCTATTAGTAAATAACATAAAATTTTAGTATATGAGGTCAGAGCTTCTTATGTCATTGATTATTTTAACTTTTATTCTATATTGCCATGTACATGCTGTTTAATTCTCTTATCATTTAGTATTAAAGAAACAAAGGAGCTAATATGAGGTCAGAGCTTCTTATGTCATTGATTATTTTAACTTTTATACTATATTTCTATGTGCATGCTATTTAATTCTCTTATCGTTTAGTATTAAAGAAACAAAAGAGTCAACATGATATGTACTGTATAATAGGGAAGAGATTTTTGTTTGTGTGTATATGTTATGCAAAACTTTCTAAATAGTCATCAAAACTATACTAAATCAAATAAGTTGTAGCAGGAATATTAATTTGAAAATCTCCAGATAGATTTAATCTTAACCAGAAAAAAATGACATAACTTGATACACAGTCCTACTAAGACATATATTTGAAGTCTTTCAGGCTCATTTATACAAAAGATACTAGAACTTCCATACACAAAATTCAGGGATTATTTTCACATGTCATTTCAAAGGTTAAAATTTAATTAACTATCTCAAAAATAAACTATATTGATTTATAGTATTATCATAATTATCCTTAAAAATGAGAAATACATTTATATGTTCATTATAGAGCTAGGTATGCTAACATACTTTAGGAAATAAGTAAATAAATAAATATAATGTATGTTAAGAACCTATTATATGCTGGGCAATGTCGTAAGAACTTTACATTTTAATATGATTAGATTCATGGTACCTTGATTTTGTTCTCCTAGAACTCAGAATAGTTATTGTATACATTGAGTACTTTTTACCCACACCAGGTATGATCCCTGGCTTATTCCTGTAAAGGAAATGTTTAAAATATAAAAGGGAAGGAAAAGGAAGAGATTATCAGCTATTTTTTCTACCAGTGTTTATTGCATCCCTTCTTTAATATTTATGAAAAAAATTACAAACCAACTAATAGCAAGAAAACTTCTGATAATATCCTGTCATCTATTTATAAATCCAAACATGTCTAATGCATACCTGCACTGGAAAAGGAAAATTGTGTACCTGATCTGGAAGAGAGTACGATCTGCCAGATAAAAGAGGATTTAAATAAGTGAACATATACACAATATAGATAATGGAAACACTGGAAAAAATGCCTTAGTCTGTATCAGTCTAGTTTAATGTAGCTAACAATGTGGGTAGTTTGGAAATAGGCAAAATTTGTCTTGCTTTAATTCTTACAAAGTGAGACTCAAAATCATGTTGCAAATGCGCTATGTCAAATGGAGTATTCTTTAGTCAGTCAGAAATTTATGTTCAATTTCTTTGTAACCTTATTGTAAGTTTTATCTCCTATGACTATTGTACATTTTATGCCTCTCTAAAACTTGAAAGTGTGTGTGTGTGTGTGTGTGTGTGTGTGTGTCTACTAATATAAAGAGAGTAGAAGAAACACATTTCTGTTCAATGGCTTAAACAACTTACACTTATGAATGTTTAGAAGACATACCTTTGAAATTATTACAATTAAAATGTTACATTTATTTGTGGCACAAAAACTGAGATATATATTGATGGCTTCACATTTTTATCAGTCAAAACTCCACCAAGAGACAGGGAAACATTTTTTTCTATTAGAAATGGTTGATGCTAATTTCCACATGTTGTAATTACCCTGGGCATAACACACCAAAAACAAGTGTGATTTGTTCAGCCAATGAATGTTTATAAGCACTAAGCCTATACTAGTTACTGTTCTTAGTCCCCATAGTACCAACATAGCCTCCTTTTATACAATGCTCTGTGTAGTTGTTAGGCTCTAACTGCATAGGACTATTAAGCACTTGATAAATGGCTTGTATGACCAAGGTGCATATTTTTTGAGACACAAGAAGAGACAAGTGGAGAGTCATAAGAGATGAGGTGGGCCACATCATTCAAGGACTTGAAAGCTCTACTAGAATTATTGACTTTTATAGTAGATAAAATAAAGAGTGTTTTAAGCAGAGGGATGGCAGATATTACCTGAATAATATACTGCAAAAACACAAAATTCATAACAGATAATTGCATAAATCATAGAAATGGAAATTTCTATGTTGAGCATGGTGCAAAGTAGCTTCCAGATACAAGAGAACATTTCTTTGTATGATACATAGTAAGTTTCCATTTGTCCTTAATCAGTACAACTAGGTTCTTCCTCTTTTGCTGCACCAATATTGTCCACACATAGCAGCGATACTTTTAACTTACATAACTATTTATTCTTACTTTTTATGGCAGGACACTGGGAAACAAATGCTACAGAAATTTGGAAATTCTAAACTTCTTGAGAAAGGAAGCAATGCTTTTTTATTTTTCTATTTCCCATTAGCAGTCACTGATAAAATGACTCCTCTAAAACTGTTTAATTCCAAGTCACTAATGACTTTCTAGTCAAATCCGAAAGACACATTTGTTTCCTTATTTTACTTGATCTCTTGGCATCATTTGGAACTGTCAGCCCCAGTGTTCCTCTTATAAAGCACTTTTTTGGCTTCTGAGATAAAACCCCATCAGAATTTCCACCAAAAAGCTTTGACTGCTCACTTGCTGTCTCCAATATGGAATGCTCCTCCCCTGCTCATGTCTTCAAAACTAAAATTCCCTGGGGCCTTGCATTACGTTTCTTATTCTCCTCAGTCTACACAGTTTCCCTGGAATGCTGCATGCCATAGCATCAGCTGATACTTCTGTGCCAAACACTTACAAACTGAAATTTCACATACACTCATATGCCTTGGTATTGCCTAAAATACATCCTACCCCCAAAAAGATACACTTTCATTCTCCTCAGTTTTATCTAATAACACCAACATATGTCCAATTGTTTAAGTTAAAACTTAAGTGCAGTTCCTGAGCCCTGACTACCTTCTTAATTACTAATTAGGTCTGAATTATATGTTCCACACATCATATGTCAGAGTAATTGCTATAATTCTAGAAAATATAAATCACAGACCTCAAAACCAGGTATCCAAAAAACTAAATATTTTACAAGGTGGTTTAAATGTTAACTTCAGTTACTTTAGACAGCATGGGGGAGTATTTCACTGAGTCTGCCTTCCTCCTTCCACTGAAGTTTAGACTATTTTGTTGGGAAGGGTTGACTTCCGTACTACCATGAGAATTGCAGGGTACATCAGGCCTTCATGGGAGGAGCTGAGATGGTCAACCACCTGCTGGGTACTAGTCATAGTGTGTGGTAATTCTTTGCTTCTCATTATGCCAGACTTGAGAACAGAAACTCTGTAAAGACAGAATAGACCCATCTCCACATATATATTTATGTATTTTATATGTATGCATACAATTATTTACATTTTTATTTTGTTTGTCTGTTTGTTTATTTATTTATTTAGAGAAGGAGTCTTGCTCTGTCACCAGGCTGGAGTACAGTGGCTCACTCTCAGCTCACAGGAAATTCCGCCTCCTGGGTTCAAGTGATTCTCCTGCCTCAGCCTCCCAAGTAGCTAGGACTACGGTCGTAAGCCACCACGCCCAGCTAATTTTTGTATTTTTAGTAGAGACAGGGTTTCACCATGTTGGCCAGAATGATCTCGATCTCCTGACCTCATGATCTGCCTGCCTCAGCCTCCCAAAGTGCTGGGATTACAGGTGTAATCCACTGTGCCTGACTTTATTACATATTTATATGTAGAATATAAATTTATATTTATATATTTATATACTTATTTTTTTCTCAAGGCTCTTGAACTCTCCTAGATAATTTTGGTAGTCTAAGAGAACCCCATATTTTTCACTTTTCTCTTCCTCCTTATTCTCAGAGTAGTACCTTCTGATAATAGGGCATGTGGTATCACATTCATAAAATGTTTATGCAAATGACTATAGTCATGTGACTGGAATCATCTTTCTTAAACCCATGCCACAAAAACACTAAACTTCCCTAAGGGCTTAGACTTTTAAAATGAAAAACCAAAGAGATACTAAGGCTATTTCTGTATTATTTCTTTTTCACTCTCTTTTCTCAAAGGCAAGGAAATCTGAGGATGATTGAATAGGAAGACAAAAAATTAAGATATGTGTGTGTGTATATGTGTGTGTGTACATATATATATATATATGCAAACTTAGACAAGCATCTCAAAATAATATCTCATCATGCCATATATTGTAATTTTCCATATATGTTCTGGATTTTCTATTAACTCAAAACTCTATGAATGCAGAAATCACACATCTCCCTTGCCTTTAAATTCCTAATGGTATTGATGTCAGGGATATTGGAGATAAACATGTATTTGTCTATGATATAAATAGATAACTATTTTAGGAAAACCTTCTCTATGTTCCTCATATGTATACACATTTTTCATGAGTTTCTGTTACAAAATTGCTTATTCCTGGGTTCAGATAGAAAGTAGAATTCAGAATAAAGATAAAGAAAGTCATTACTCTAATTTCAAAATCTTAACAATGATTTAAAAAAACTTAGGGTTACATTTCAAAATAAAACCTTATTCAGAGATCACTTTTAGAGCCAAATGAGAATTTTTAGGAAACTAACAATCAAAAGCAAAGTAGGCAGCTAGCTTAACATCATTTTGAAGCCTTTGGCTTGTTTTATTGGAGATCTAATCTTTTGGATGTGCTACTGGTCGTAAACCAAAGCCAAACATATTTAACTAGCAAAGCTTTACAGTTATTTCAGAATTGCTCAATGGAATGTGTTATTGCAGTTACGAAGTGATGTTTTAAATCTGCTAAAATGAGTGAATTTTTCTTAGAAACCGTAAATCTATTTAGAATAATAGAGGACGATATTTATTTGAAAAAGAAAACTACGTTGCTAGACCTATTTAATTCGAACATCCGTTCACAGTTCACATGGATCAGATAGTTCACGGTTATAGCACACCTGAAATATAAACTAATGAATTCATATTTTTAGTTGGATGTATTCTGAGTTACTTCAACTGAAGATTTACTGATTTCTCATTTTAAATACCAAGTATATACTTTTAAGACTGATATGATGTTTCCAGTCATGGGTGATGAGCTTTCCCTTCATTTACTTAATAAATAGTTATTGGATACCTAGTGTTTTCTACGAACACTTAGGAATATGGTGTTGAACAAAATTAAAAGCATGACTGTGTTCACTTACAACATCTATGTTTTTATTATTTAGCCTATTTCTCACGTATTTTTTTTTGTGTTGAAGACTTAAGAAAGCTAATTAAAGTAAGTAAGTTGATACCAATTGAGATATTTTTTGTCTCTTTTTGGCTTGCTCCTCATTATAGTAAACTTCATGTTTATAATACATGGATTATGATACTACAACTCAAAGGCAATATAAGCACCTTATTTATTTGTTTTTAAAAAATATGATTGGAACACAGTCACACCTCCTTCTTCATATATTGTCTATGGCAGCTTTTGTGTTACAATTGTAGAGTTGAATAGTTATGACAGAGACGATATGGCCCATGAGCCTAAAATATTCACTAACTGGTTCTTTACAAAGTTTGCCAAACCCTGCTCTACAAAAATAATTAATTTTAAAAAATGCAAATCCATATGTTCCTGTGTAACAATTTTTCTTACTGTAAGAAGACCAAGAAATGTATACTGTCACACATTTTTTAAAACAGGACAGGGAAAGACTGCAGGCTTGAAAGGAAGATGGGGTGGAAAGAGGGATACTGCCAAGAGGCAGTTTCAGAAGGAAGAATCTTCAAGACAAAATAGCGGTACAAATATAGGCAAGGGATGCACACAGGAGAAGCGAGCAGGAGGAGGGCTTTATTCGTAGAGATTGGGAAGGAACAGTTTTATGAAAATACATTGAAACTTAGATCTATGTCTTTTTTGTGGCCATTTTGCAAAGGTGAAATATACTCTTGCACACACCCAAAAGGTGATTGAACGCAGAGACTGATGACACCACACATGAAAATGTTTATTACTCACATAATGAGGATTCAAGGTAAAAGCAGGGCAGTCTCGAAAGTTGGTCCAAAATTGACTTGAGGAGAGAAGGGAAAGGAGACTGGCTTGGGTTTTGTTGTGACTTTGATGTGGGGCTTGAGTAAGGCATGGTTTGAACTTCCCTCCACCAGCGCCCAAGGATAGAGCACTGGGGATTCCAGTTAGCTTGCCTTGGAGCAGGGCAGAAGGGAAGGAGGGGTGGTGGGACTTCAAAGCTGTCAGCAAACAGCAAAAGTGGAGTTATTAGATACTTTTGTGTTTTTAGGGAAATCTTACTAGAATATAAATGTGGAAATTTCAGATTCAGTTTTGTTTAAATAATAGATATTTAGTCAAAGCTTTTAGCATCGAGTTCATACATGAGTAAAATGTTCACAATAATACTAGGTTCCCCTACCTCATAAAAGAATTGTGAAGCTCAGAAGAAGTATTTGTGAAAGAACACTGACAAGTAAAAAGTACAGAGGAAAAAAGTGTGCTGTTGTATGTTAATATCTTATATTGTGTAACTGAGGGCTGCTTGTTTTTAATATTCTTGTGTTTGAGCGCAAAAAAACAGATTCTTGTTATTTGTAGTGTTTTATGTTTTTGTCTTTTTGGAGATGAGGTCTTGCTCTGTCACCCAGGATGGAGCACAGAGGTGCAATCACAGCTCACTGCAGCCTTCACCTCCTGGGCTGAAGTGATCCCCCACCTCAGTCTCTGAGTAGCTGGGACCACAGGCGTGTGCCACCATGCCTGGCTAATTTCTGCATTTTTTTTGTACAGACAGGGTCTCGCCATGTTTCCCAGGCTGCTCTCAAACTCTTGGGCTCAAGTGATATGCCCACTTCAGCCTTTCAAAGTGCTGGGATTACAGGCCTGAGCCACCGCACCTGGACGATTCTGGTTATTCGAATGAATTTCTGTAGATGGATCTAAATGTTTTTGAAAGTATTTGCAAGCTGCTTTTTCTTTAATTTCAGTTACATTTTTCTGTCAAAAAATGTTATTTTGAATTTACTTGTGTAGTCACATCACCAGAAAGAAAGGCCAGTGTCATAGCCTTCTGTTTATATTTTGACATTGTTATATCATAAATTACAGGATAAAAATCTTAAACAGCATTAAAGGAGTAAATATGCACTGTATCAGTTACACAACTAAAATAGACACTGCAAAATTTTTCACACAGATGCCTTGTTATTTGCAGGTGGACAGATGATAAATATCTTCTAATTGAAACATTTTATAAGCATTTCTTGACTTTAATATATGGCTGAAAACATGCTATCTAAGAGCAGCCCACTTGACATTTACAAGCTGAGAAAGATCATGCCTTGCTTATTGCTAGTGGTTATAAAAATGATAATAATAAAAGTGACTAGAAACTCTGAAAAACTGTGTTAACCTCCAGGCTTACAAAAATGAAGCTTAAAAGATTCTCAACAGTAAATCACTACAGAGAATTTTCTAGCACATGTTAAAAATAAACAACAGCAGCAACATAAAATTACGTACCTAGATGTAAAAGCAAGATATACTAAATTGGAAACACTTAAAAATTTCTACAGAGGTCTTATAGATAGTCTTTTTCTAGATATTTACTCTATTTCATCTAATTTTAATTTTACATTACCATACAATTGACTAATAGCAATGCTATTTCAAGGGATACGTTTTATATTTAATGTTACTATTTAATTACACCAGTAGAAGCAAAACATGATAATGGTATGAACAGATTAATTATTCATTTTAATTGTCAGTAAAATTAGTACTGCCAGACTATATTATCTCAATAATAAAAATATTTTAAATACTCTGTCCACTAAATTATCTAATTGAGCTCACATGTTATATTCTTTTTTATCAAATAGAAATTATATTTGATTTTATATTCTTGATAATTGTACCTTCATTATAGATAGATAGCTACCTTTTTTGTGAATTAAAGTAATGTCGAAAATTGGAAAATATATAAAATATTTTTAAAAATGTAGTCACTCAAAGAAAACTAAAGATCAGCATTTTTTCAAAATGTATCTGTTTTTTAGCTTTACCATCATTCCTTTTATTCTACATGTCCTAATGTAGCATAAGCTGTAAAAGCACTGATAGGAAATATATTCTAATATGCAATCTTCTTTTTCTCAGTATCAATAGTTGTGAATAATTTTATTAACGTTTTATCAGAAAAGTCAAATACATTCATAGCTATTTCTTCTGGTCATATTGCAGACAAAACAAAAGTCATGGATTTGTCTTAAGTCTCTGGAAAAAGAAATAAATTAATCCTAATGTTAAAACTAATACCTTAATGTTGTGGTTAACATACTGAAGTAAATAAATGAAATGTCACTGACTGTGGTATTATATATTTATTCCAGATACAGAAATTCGATATTTACTTTTCTCTGTCTCCATTTACTCTGTGATATAGATGTCTGCATTTGTGTGGGATGGAAGTTGTTTCTCTTTTCTCCCATAAAAAGGTAGCATATTCCTAAAACAAGGTAAGATTCTCCAATGATTCTGTCTTAATACTTCACAGACACACATAGTATCTGTTCAGGTTACAGGATTCATCTCCATGCTTTTGTGTAAATTCATGAATCAACCAATAGATGGTTAAAAAAGAAAAAAAAAAAAAAAAACTATCCCAGAGAGAGTACTACACGACTAGAATGTATTAGAAAGGAAGGTGGAGTTCTAGATCATTTCCATTACAATCTGTGCAACATGAATATTCATTACCTCATATACTTTACAAGCCATTGGCTTTATAACTGTTGCAGCATTAATGAGATTATATAGGACTATTGCTACAATGGATGTTAAAAGATTTGGTGTTGGAAACTTTCACTTGCCATTTTACATCCCAATTTAAATTACGGTAAGGATACTAGCAATTCACAGATGACCTTTGAGAACATTGTACTGTCACAATAATTTAAACGTGGCTATGTGTATTGTTCATTAATAAGGTTCTATTTGTTCACAAGTGATTTCAAAGTAAGCTATGCATTTTATTATTTCTTATTTTACAATTTATGTAGTGTGGATAAACTGGACACCCTGAGTGCAAAAGTAACTTAGATGGATAGAATTACTTTTTCATAACATTTACAGTTTTGTGGGGAATATAAGTGAAAAAAAGTAATTTAGTGCACTAAATTCTAGATTGTGAGAATTACATGATTGATTGAAAGCTATGAATACAGAAAATGGGGTGTTAGAGAGTTGCTAAATACAACACACTGCCACTCATCCTTGGTGTCCTTGGCAGGCATTGTTAATTGATCACAGCATTATGCTAAGATCCTAGGCATGACCTTGTGACTTTCAGCACAACAATCCATGTAGTTTCTTCAAGTACAAATGGGGTGAAGAATAGTACTCACACTATAGAGTTTTTGTGAGGAATAAATGAAATAAAATCTGGTTCATATAAGTGCATTCTATCAGAGGCATGTTTAAAAATATACAAATATGTTTAGCTTAAAAAATGTACAGTTGGATAGACACAGAAATAATCATAGGCATATGTATATAAATGTGTTAGTATATACATACAATTTTACCTAGTCCTATTTTCTAGGAGACCAAGAAGCAATCATACTGCAAGACTATTAAGCACACTCAGTGCCTAGACTTGGGTTCTAAAGATAAGTTTCAACTAAAAAGAATAAGGGCAATTAGAGAAATGGTTGATTATAGGCATTGGGAAAACAAATACAAAATAAGAGTGAGATATCTTGTAGTGTCACAAAGGAGACAAGTAATGGCCAATGCTGAAGCAGTTCCAGCAATAAAGAACATTGTACTGGATTATAACTCACCATTATGAGTTCAGTGAACATGAATCCATATTGATAAAATAAATAGTGGAAAAAAAGAAATCTTTCTTTCAAATGGATGTCAAATAATTTACATAGATATTCTCCCCCTCCCCATGAAGTGAAACTTAATCTTCTCCATTCCATCTTGAGGGTGAGCTGGATTTAGTGAATCACTCACAAAGAACAGAATATAGGATGTGAAAAATAGTAAATTCACAGTGGAGAAATCGAGCTAAACTTATCTTAACCAAATGATCAAAGTTAACTTCACCATTGTTTTCATGGTGGATATCATATATCCACCCTGCTATAGTTTGGGCATTTGTCTCCCCAAACCTCATGTTGCTATTTGATCCCAAGGTAGGCGGTGGAGGCCTAACAGAGGGTGTTCGGGTTATGGGAATGTGTACCTCTTAGATAAATGCCCTACCTGGTAGGTGTGGGGGTGAGTAAATTATTGCATTACTTCCTGGGATAGTTGGTTGTTAAAAAGAGCCTGGCACCTCCTCACTGTCTCCCTTCCTTCCTTTTTCAACATGTGGTCTCTGCACATGCTGGCTCACCTTATCTTTCCACCATGAGTGGAAGCAGCTTGAGGCCCTCACCAAAAGCAGATTCCTGCACCATGCTTCTTGTAGAGACTGCAGAACTATGATCTTTATAAATCTCTCAGCCTCAAGTATTCCTTTATAGCAGTACAAATGGACTGAGACACATAGTAATCTGATGCGAAGAGAAGAGCACTTAACCACTGTGATATTCAACACTAAAACTGTAATAACAGCCTACTGGGGGAAAAACTCAACTAAAATGAAATCTAGAGATCTGCAAAATTTGCCCACTATACCTCAAAACTGTAAACTTCACAGGAAAGAAAGAAATGACTGAGTAACTGTCAGATATCATAGGAGGTTTAAAACACAACAGTTCAATGCAACATGATACCCCGAATTGGATAATGAAGCAGAAAAAATATATTAATAAGAAATGAGAAATACAAATAAGAGCAATGTTTCAAAAGTTGGTTTCCTAGTTTTAAAATATATACCATAGTAATATAAGCTGCTAATGGAGAAAACTGGGTGAGTGGTGTATGAAACCTTTGGTACTGTATTTGTAAATTAACTATAATACAAAAATTATTTTAAAATAAAAAGTTTGTTAGAAATAAGACACATAAGCTGGAGAAAAATAAATGCATGTTTTCTAATTCTATTTACATAAAATTTTAGAAAATGTCAACTACCCTAGAGTGATAGAAAGTAGATCGTGGTTAACCAGGGTCGGGGTGGAGGGAGGAATGGATTGTGAAGTGGCACAAGAAATCTTTCCTGAGTTTTGGAGTTACACCTTGATTGTGAAGGTAGTTGATGGTGTCTAAAACTTTCTGGACCCATTGCATCTACACTTTAAGTGAATGGAGAATACTGTATATAAATAATACCTTAGCACATTTTATTTAAAATTTAAAAACATAAATGTTTCTATTTTTTCTAATTGTTTCACAGTAGTAAATATTTAATAAGAAATCATTTTAAAGAAAAATCTCTTTTATAGATAATACATAACTTACCCATTATTCAAAAATATATAAAAAATAAAAAATATAAAATAGATAATATAATCATTTTAAAACTGAAGACACTATCAAAGAATATACAGTGTCAAAGAATAAATTTTGAAAATTATGACTGAGATTAAACTTGAGCAGTTCAGATGAAAACTGAACTTTTAATTCCTATGTATGTTGTCTTTTAAATCTTAAGTGAAATTATAGTTCTAAATAAAACCTATGTGTGTTTATATGTGTATGGATGCGTCCATTGTACTAATTAATGTTTTATATATATGGAAAGCTCATTAGTCATAAATATTATAACCTTATTTATTTTTTGCTAGCCATACAGACTAACACAGTATACAACATATTGAGTAAATATTTTGTTGGACATTTCTTTAGTATATTTATTGGTTATCACAAATTGTACCATTTCTTAGTTCTTACCATTGTTATTGAGTTGTTCATGCTTTTCTATTAGATCTCTTTATATTGAAGGTATAAAATTTTTGTCTCCTGCATCATTGCAAATACTTTTCTACTTTACTATTTAATTTATCTTCCAAGTCTACTTACAGCTTTTGTTTCTGGTAGTAAATAAATACCTGCCTTCTCTCTACTTCTGCTTATCAGATTTCTACCTGATATTTAAGCCTCAATTCAAAATTTAATTGCCTATGAAGTTTTTTAGTCTCCTTTTCAAAATGTATTCTCATTCTACATTCCAATTCTACGATTTATTACATCTTATGCTATTATATTTTAAGATCCTTTATATGCTTTGGAAAGAATTCAGTTTTCCTCAAATTCCTTCAAAACAGGGACCATCAGTTAACATTTTTCTGTGTAGTCTATTTTGCTTTCAAGATGCTGTAAAGTAGTTAGTAATCAAACTGTATTATAATATCAACTCAATAACAAAGTAAAAATATTAAGTAACAAGTAAGGTGTAATTTATCAAAAATAATCATTATTATTGCATTATTCAAAATAAATTGAATCAATTAACACTGAGATGAACAAATGAAGAGAATTATTTTTAATGTCAGAAAAAAATAGAAGAAAATTTACAGAAACTGGGACAGTGGAAAAAGAGAATAAACTGTTGAGCCAGGAACATCCCTCAAAAATAAGACTCACCAAGAAAGAGACCTTAAATCTAAATGATATCAACCAGTAGACAATTTTCCCCAACACAGCAAAGGTAATGCAGTTTCTAAAACTACCAAAGTGTTATTAGACACAATATCTTTGTATGTTTTATGGAACTGACATGTTAACTCTTCCCATAAAGTATAAATTTGGGGAATGTCCATTAATGGATAAATACAAATAAATACTTGTTTGCCTACCAGGAAAGACAATCTGGTAAAATCACAAATGTATGGCAAATATAAATTAAACGTTGAAAAGAAAAAATACGTATGATGATCATGTGGAAGTTATTTTCTAATAGTATACTTTTCTCAGACTCTTCACTCTGAAAATTATATCAGATGTTGATGATGACAATACTGGTCTTAATGTTTACTTTTTTCTATTGAAGAGATTGTAATCATATAACAAAACATATAAGCAAATAAAATTAAATGTGTAAGTGAATTCTCAATATATGCTAACAGATTATTTATTGTCATATATGTCTTAGCATAATTAGTTCCAGGAGCTCACAGAAGAGATAACTTTACACTTTGGATTCTAGAGGCAGAGGGGCTGAGATGACTACTATGTTGAGAAGAGGGCCAATGGTTAATGATTGAGCAACATCATTTGTGCAAAGTAATGTGAGGGGAAAGTTTCCTGGCCCCCAACACAGGGTGGGTATGCTACAGGGGTGTGGCTCTCTGTTCAGCCACTGTGAGCTCAAACCCCTTGCTGGAGGGGGAGCACACAGATGGTCAGGTGCAGGAGTCAACGTGAGCACTTTGGGCTCTGGCCCCGTGGTAGTGCCTAGGGGCGTATGTCTGAAACTCAGGAAGCCCAAGTGGGTGTGTGTTACAATGCGATCTTTCAGTTTTGCAGTCCACAGAGGGCTCAAGTGTTAATCAGCTTAGTGTCCTCTCAGTACCCAGGTCCTTAACCAGCATCCAGGAAGAATCAGGTTACACATGGACTTGAAGTTATAAATGTGAGGGTTTTATCAAGTGGTAGGGGTGGCTCTCAGTGGGATGGATGGGGAGTTAGAAGGGGAATAGAGTGGGAAGATGATCTTCCCCTGGAGTTTGGCCACAGAGCAGCCAATTTCCTCTCCAATCATCACCAGCTGAACTCCTCTTCATGTTCAGACGCTCCTTCTCATATCCTGTCGTGCCATTCTGCCATTTATCTGCTCATCTTCCTCTGGAGCCTGGGGTTCAGAATTTATATGGTACAGGATAGGGGTATGATGGACCGAAAGGCAACTTTTTGCGCACGAAAACAGGAATGTCTGTTCTCATTTAGGGCTGTGGGTTTCCAGACTTAAAGGTGGGGCCTCTGCTGGGATACCACCCTCTTCTACTCAGTATTTTCCATCTCCTGTCCATATCAGTAACAGAATGTGGAAACTTAATGGATATAAGAATATATTTCTTTGAATATAGAAAATTATTTAAATAAGGTAACTGTGGAAAAACTACACTGAAAAAAGTTATTCCTCCTTCTCTTCCTATTACCAGTACTATTACATCTGTGTTTTTGCTTTAAAATATATAACATGCTTTTGTGGTTATAAAATTATTTCAAACTTGCAAAAATCTATAAGAATGCTTAATAATATTTATTTTAGGAAAAATTACATGAGTGAAATTAAATAAATTGGGCCAAAGCATATAATTTATAAAATTTTAGATAGTACTCATCCTTAAGTCGTCAATCTTACTGTTTCTATCAGCCAGAAAACCAGATGCATGTCAGGTTTGAAAAAGAGTTTAACACTAGATTTAGTCATGTGTATTTTACTTCATGGGAAGTTAGAAGCCATTGTTTTAGAGCTATTAGTCTGTGCTGTATGACACTATCTGGAGAGACACTGGAAGTATAGAGACACGAAAAGCATTATATCTGTACTCCCATGTTCATTGCCACATTGTTAACAACCACCAAGATATGGAAACGACCTAAATTTCTATCAAAGATGAATGGATAAAAAAAGTGTGCAATATATACCATGGAATATTTTTCAGCCTTAAAAAGAAAATTCTGCTCTTTGCCACAATATTAATAAATATGAAGAACATTATGTTAAGTGAAATAAGGCAGATACAGAAAGACAAATATGATATTATCCCACTTATACGTGAAATCTAAAGTAGGCCAACTTGTAGAATCAGGGAGAATATGGTTGCCAAGGTGGGTGAAAGGGGAAATGAGAGATGTTGATTGAGGAGCACAAGAGCTTTAGTTACATACATTCTGGAAATCTAATGTACAGCATGGTGACTATAGTAAAAATATTCTATGTAATTTGCTATGAGGGTAGATATTAAGTGTTCCTTGAAAGACAGAGAAGGAAGGCAGGCAGGCAGGAAGGAAGGAGAGAGAGAGAAAGAAAAGGAAAGAAAAAAGAAAAAGAGAAGGAGAGAGAGAGAGAAAGAAAGAAAGAAGGAAAGAGAGAAAGAAAAGAAAGAAAGAAAGAAAGAAAGAAAGAAAAGAAAAGAAAAGAAAAAGAAAAAGAAAGAAAAAGAAAGGAAGGAAGGAAGAAGGAAGGAAGGAAGGAAGGAAGGAAGGAAGGAAGGAGAGAGAAAGAAAGAAAGAGAAAAAAAGAAGAGAGAGAGGGAGAGAGGGAGGAGAGATGGAGGGAGGGAGTAAAAAGAGAGGGAGGGATGGAGAAAGGAAGGAAGGAAGGAAAGAAGGGAAAGGAAGGAGGGAGGAAGGAAGGAAAGAAGGAAGGAAAGAAGGAAGGAAAAAATAAATCGTATGTGAGGGGATGGATAAGTTAATTAGTTCGATTATGGTGATCCTTTCACTATGTATACCTATATCAAAATATCACATTTTACACCTTAAATATATACAAATCCTGTTTGTCCTTGTAATTTCGTAAAGCAAAATGGGGGATGTTCTAGATAAGAGTAGTTGGGAAGAAATAAAAAGGAATGTTGTCAGAATGTTGGATGCAAGTAATGACTGGGAAATAATTTTTGATTGAAAGAGAGGATCAAAAGTGATATAACACTTTTGTCATGGATACATGTCTCCATTATGACATGGAGAACTGCAATTAACAGAAATGGATCTGTCAAGAAAAGAAAAGGATTTAAAAACAGTCAGACATATTTTTAGAGGTTTGCATGAGATCTGCAGATCGTTCCCGGTAAGCACAATTATTTCCTATGGGACAAAATAGTGTACTTTGAGAATGAGTCCAGACATGGAAGAAAACAGTTAAAAATATCCTAGTAGATCATTATGAACCTAAATTTAGAAACTTAATTATAGTTGACAAAGTAGCAGCAGCTGTATGAAGAGATAAGGTGAAAAAAATTAAAGTAGAGTAGATAGGGGAAAAAAAGTGCATTGATAACATACGAAAGCAAGATTTCAAACACAGGGTTTCCTAGTGAGCACCTTGGCACTGGGTCTTAACATAATTAAACTAAAGAGCTTCTGCACAGCAAAAGAAACTACCATCAGAGTGAACAGGCAACCTACAGAATGGGAGAAAATTTTTGCAATCTACTCATCTGACAAAGGGCTAATATCCAGAACCTACAAAGAACTCAAACAAATTTACAAGAAAAAAACAAATCCCATTAAAAACTGGACAAAGAATATGAACAGACATTTCTCAAAAGAAGACATTCATACAGCCAACAGACACATGAAAAAATGCTCGTCATCACTGGCCATCAGAGAAATGCAAATCAAAACCACAATGAGATACCATCTCACACCAGTTAGAATGGCGATCATTAAAAAGTCAGGAAACAACAGGTGCTGGAGAAGATGTGGAGAAATAGGAACACTTTTACACTGTTGGTGGGATTGTAAACTAGTTCAACCATTGTGGAAAACAGTATGGCGATTCCTCAAGGATCTAGAACTAGAAATACCATATGACCCAGCCATCGCATTACTGGGTATATACCCAAAAGATTATAAATCATGCTGCTATAAAGACACATGCACATGTACGTTTATTGCGGCACTATTCACAATAGCAAAGACTTGGAATCAACCCAAATGTCCACCAGTGACAGACTGGATTAAGAAAATGTGGCACATATACACCACGGAATACTATGCAGCCATCAAAAAGGATGAGTTTGTGTCCTTTGTAGGAACATGGATGCAGCTGGAAACTATCATTCTCAGCAAACTTTCACAAGAACAGAAAACCAAACACTGCATGTTCTCACTCATAGGTGGGATTGAACAGTGAGATCACTTGGACATGGGAAGGGGAACATCACACACTGTGGCTTAGTATGGGAAGGGGGGAGAGGGGAGGGATGGCATTGGGAGTTATAACTGATGTAAATGACGAGTTGATGGGTGCTGACAAGTTGATGGGTGCAGCACACCAACATGGCACATGTGTACATATGTAACAAACTTGCATGTTGTGCACATGTACCCTAGAACTTAAAGTATAAAAAAAAAAAAGAGAGAGATGGACCAGATGCTGTGCCCCAAAGGAAACTGTCACTAACTGTGCTGCTTTACTCACGTTTACATATAATATCCTTTAATTTCATCTACCCCTGTGGGATTTGTTTTGTTTTCGCAAAACAAGCCTGAAGTCTCAGGCACACAAATCTAGTTTTTCTAAGCATTTATGTATTATTTTGTATCTTCTGATTAGCCATTGTTTTGTTGGTCAAGAATATTTAGAATTGAGTATACATATGAGCAGATTTTTCAAATATTAAAAATTAACTGAATATACTTTTTCAAGTAGTTTTTTAAAACATCAAATCTATTTAAGAAGGAATTGTTGCCTGTTATCCCAGCACATTGGAAGACCAAGGCGGGTAGATCACGAGGTCAGGAGTTTGAGACCAGCCTGGTCAAGATGGTGAAACCACGTAAAAATACAAAAATTAGATGGACACAGTGATGGGCACCTGTAATTCCTGCTACTTGGGAGGCTGAGGCAGGAGAATCATTTGAACCCAGGAGGCAGAGGTTGCAGTAAGCCAAGATCACACCACTGCACTCTAGCCTGGGCGACAGAGCAGACACCGTCTCAAAACAAAACAAAACAAAACAAAAGAAGGAATTGTTTCCATAGCATACATTAGGTTTTTCTGCTTTCTTCAGCACAAAATAGTAAACACACATGAAATGTTTATTGGTGACTCAATATTATCAACATGTTATTGTCCTGACAAACATAGTAAGCTGTAACTCCTACCTTCTTCATCAGTGTCATCCTGCCAATGACAACCTGTCACTTTCTTGGCTGCCAGTGGCCTTGGCTCTAAATTTCCTACCATATTCTAATTTACTATTTTTTCTTCTCTAAGAAAATAGGCAGGGAATAATGATAAAAAATATTCATTAAATTTTTAATAATACTTACCAGAATAAAGGAGTGAAGAGTAAGTTACAGTAGCCAATTATAATTTGCTTTTTATTTTCGAAGGAGAATAAAATTACTGTACAAAGAAAAGGTTTCTGACAACAAGAAAGATACAGTTTAAAATTAAAATATTTTAAACATTTGAGCATAAAAATGTTTAGGCTAAAGAGCATTAAATAGTAAAAATGCAGTAATCTATGTTCTATGTTTTTATGTGTTTTATCTTCCTCCTAATGTTCATTACATACATCATAAATATGGAGATAGACAGAGAAATAATTTACTTTAAATTTCACTATGAACCAAATAATTGATCTTTAATATACTTATCCTTAATAAATTTTTGCTGTTTTTAAAAGGGGTGTATTTATTTAAAGTATTATTAATTAGCTCAGAAGACATGTTACCATTTGTTATTAGCTAAGCTATAAAAATCATGATGCCCTTCTTCATCTAGTGGCCTTTTATCAGGGATACAAGCAAGAAAGATAATATCAAATAGCTTCTTGATCCCTAATATTATAAACCCACATCTACTAATAGGCAGTATAACAACCACCACAACAAAAGATATAGTCATCATTAATGAATCTGAATTTATCTTTTTTTTAAAAAAACTATACAAAGTTCTTTTTTCTTTTAGGATCGTTAGCTCTTCCTGTTGAATTGATCCCTTTACCATTATGTAATGGCCTTCTTTGTCTCTTTTGATCTTTGATGGTTTAAAGTCTGTTTTATCAGAGACTAGTATTGCAACCCCTGCTTTTTTTTGTTCTCCATTTGCTTGGTAGATCTTCCTCCATCCCTTTATTTTGAGCCTATGTATGTCTCTGCATGTGAGATGGGTCTCATGAATACAGCAAACTGATGAGTCTTGACTCTTTATCCAGTTTGCCAGTCTGTGTCTTTTAATTGGAGTATTTAGTCCATTTACCTTTAAGGTTAATATTGTTATGTGTGAACTTGATCCTGCCATTATGATATTAACTGGTTATTTTGCTCGTTAGTTGATGCAGTTTCTTCCTAGCCTCGATGGTATTTACATTTTGGCATGTTTTTGCAATGGCTGGTACCGGTTGTTCCTTTCCATGTTTAGTGCTTCCTTCAGGGTCTCTTGTAAGGCAGGCCTGGTTGGAGTTTACTCTCTAAGCATTTGCTTATCTATAAAGGATTTTATTTCTCCTTCACTTATGAAACTTAGTTTGGCTGGATATGAAATTCTGGGTTTAAAATTCTTTTCTTTAAGAATGTTGAATATTGGCTCCCACTCTCTTCTGGCTTGTAGAGTTTCTGACGAGAGATCTGCTGTTAGTCTGATGGGCTTCCCTTTGTGAGTAACCCAACCTTTCTCTCTGGCTGCCCTTAAGATTTTTTCCTTCATTTCAACTTTGGTGATTCTGGCAATTATGTGTCTTGGAGTTGCTCTTCTCAAGGATTGAATGTTGGCCTGCCCTACTAGGTTGGGGAAGTTCTTCTGGATGATATCCTGAAGAGTGTTTTCCAACTTGGTTCCATTTTCCCCCTCACTTTCAGGCACCCCAATCAGACGTAGATTTGGTCTTTTTCCATAATCCCATACTTCTTGCAGGCTTTGTTCATTTCTTTTTCTTCTTTTTTCTTTAGATTTCTCTTCTCACTTCATTTCATTCATTTGATCCTCAATCGCTGATACTCTTTCTTCCAGTTGATAGAGTCGGTTACTGAAGCTTGTGCATTTGTCACATATTTCTCGTGTCATGCTTTTCGTCTCTGTCAGTTTGTTTATGGCCTTCTCTGTATTAATTATTCTAGTTATCAATTCTTCCAATCTTTTTTCAAGATTTTTAGTTTCTTTGCACTTGGTACATAATTTCTCCTTTAGCTCTGAGAATTTTGATGGACTGAAGCCTTCTTCTCTCATCTCATCAAAGTCATTCTCCGTCCAGCTTTGATCCGTTGCTGGCGATGAGCTGCGTTCCTTGGAGGGGGAGATGCACTCTTATTTTTTGAATTTCCAGCTTTTCTGCCCTGCTTTTTCCCCATCTTTGTGGTTTTATCTGCCTCTGGTCTTCGATGATGGTGACGTACTGATGGGGTTTTGGTGTGGGTGTCCTTCCTGTTTGTTAGTTTTCCTTCTAACAGTCAGGACTCTCAGCTGTAGGTCTGTTGGAGATTGCTTGAGGTCCACTCCAGATCCTGTTTGCCTGGGTATCAGCAGCATGGGCTGCAGAGTATAGAATATTGCTGAACAGCAAGTGTACCTGTCTGATTCTTGCTTCGGAAGCTTCCTCTCAGGGGTGTACTCCACTGTGTGAGGTGTGGAGTGTCGGTCTGCCCCTAGTGGGGGATGTCTCTCAGGCTACTCAGGGGTCAGGGACCCACTTGAGCAGGCAGTCTGTCCGTTCTCAGATCTCAACCTCCGTGTTGGGAGATCCACTGCTCTCTTCAAAGCTGTCAGACAGAGTTGTTTCCGTCTGCAGAGGTTTCTGCTGCTGCTGTTGTTGTTGCTGCTGTTGTTGTTGTTGTTGTTGTTGTTTAGCTGTGCCCTGTCCCCAGAGGTGGAGTCTACAGAGACAGGCAGGCCTCCTTGAGCTCTGAATTTATCTTTAAACATAGTGAATAAGCATTTGGATTCAATTATACATAATAAAAAATGCACTCACTATTTGAAAAATACTTTTGTACAATACTGTGTATGAAATATGCATTAAGCATAGTTCCTCATACAAAATAGGAGAGATGGTTGAAGACACAGCTTACTAAAATGTGACATGAATATGATATGTGCTAAAAGAGAGAAGTTCTGTACGAATAAAGTATCATAAGAGTGTGAAGAGTGATTGAGACAGTGCTCTACTAAGACAGTGGTTCTCAACCAGGAGAAATTTTGCAGACAAAAGACAAACACCCTCCCCCTTTCTCTCTCTCTCACACACACACACACACACAGACACACACAATGAACATTTGAAAATGTCTGTAGACATTTTAGGTTTTCATAACTAGGGGGGCTGTGGAATACAGCAAGTAGGAGCCAGGGATGCTGTTAAACATCTTATAATGCACAAGACAGCCATTAGAACAAGAAACTATTTGGGTCAAAAACTAAGTAGTTCTGAGCTTGATAACCCCTGTGGGAATTGTGAAAATCGTCCTGATAAAGGTCACATTTGAGTTTACCATAGAGAAGCACAGTAGTGCTCCCTTAACCAACACTGCACTTTTCACAGTTTCAGTTACCCATGGTCAACTATGGTGGGAAAATATTAACTAAAAGTTTCTAGAAATAAACAATTTATATGTTTTTAATTTTGTGCAGTTCTGAGTAATGTGATGAATTCTTGAACCAAGCTAGCCTGGGCCATTGATTATCTCTTCGTCCAATATATCCACTCATGAGTCACTTAGTAGCCATTTCAGTTATCAGATCTCTGGCTGTGGTACGCAGTGCTTATGTTGAAGTAACTTTTATTTTTACTTACTGATTTATTATTACTTATTGTTTTTGATCTCTTACTCCACCTAATTTATAACTTAAACTTCATCATATGTAGGTATATGTAGAAAAACTATATAGTATATATAGGATCTGTCACTATTTATGGGTTCAGGTTGGAAAGTATCAGTCACGGATAAGAGGGGATTATGCTTCCGGGATTTCAAAAGGCAGACTTGGGGTAAAATACGATAAATTTGTTATATTTATTGAACAGATCCCCACCAAAAATGAAAAAAGAAATCCATTATCTTTATAGTAAAAGTCGTACTTAAGGAATGGTTAGTAGCTGTAATGTATAGTACATCCCAGGTATACAGGTAGAAAAGAGAGAGTGTTGAAAATTTAAGTGGAAGGACAGTGGATGACATGCTATGCATATGTATAAGACAGGCAAAATACATTTATGTATAACACAATGTGTTGCATTTTATAAAAATTTGGATTATTCTGTAATTTTATTTTGCAATGAGTTCTTCAGATAGCTATTTTGTTTCACTTTGCTTGGATTTCCATGCTAATTACCAGATTTTTATCTAATGGTTGAAATATAGCCTATTTCATTAATGTATCAGGATATGCAGAACTGGTCTACCACCAATGGAAAGTTATACTGCTTTATCATATTTTTATTACAGAAAATGCTGCAATTAACACATCTGCACTTACTTGCTAACGTTTTCCAACTAAATTTTCTAAGAAATGCTTGAGTAACAGGAAGAATTTTATGTAGAATCCTTTAGACACAGACATTTTTGCAAAAGCTGAAACGGTTTGTAGGGACAGTAAACAGAAAAGAGGCAGTGGGGATGCAAATAAGTATACCTAATCATATAGTATCTAGCTGTAATGATACGGACTGGAGGCAGGGAACTACTGGGTAGAAGAGGGCAGTTTCTTGGCAAAAACCCCACCCTCAAGCCGGAAACTCGCAACCCTAAATGGGAACAGGCATTCCCGTGTTTCCACCCAAATGTTGACTTTTGGCACACTACACCCCCCTATCCTGTACCCATATAAACCCCAAACTACAGGCTCCACTAGTGGAGGAGCAGAAGAGCAGCAGAGCAGCGTGGCATAGAAGAGGAGAAGAAAAGGGGTATCTGAACATTGAGAGGAATTCGGCTAAGGATGGTTAGAGAGGAAGTCAGCCGTTGGATGGCTGAACTCCAGGGGAGGAAGTCTTCCCACTCTATCCTCTTTCCGGCTCCTCATCCATCCCACTGAGAGCCACCTCTACCACACAAGAAAATCCCTGAATTTACCATCTGTCAAGTTCGAGTGACCTGATTCTTCCTGTATGCCAGACAAAGACTCAGGTACCAAGAGGGCAGGGTGTAAAAGGCTGTCACCCTGACTCTCTATTGAGCTGGTTTAACACTTAGCCATCTACTGATGGCAACTGCTAAAAAAGCATTAACTATAACACAACCTTAGATGTTACCATGGGGTCACAGCCCTGGCTCCTGCACCTGCGTGTCTGCCCGCCCCCCTCCCATAAGGGGTTTGAACCTATGGCAGCTAAACAAACAAGCCACACCCCTGTTGCAAGTCCTATCATGGGATCAGGGAACTCCTTTCTTTCAGTAATATCAGTAATATTTTACCATCATTGTAGCAAATATAGGTAAGAATTTATTTATTTTTGGTTTTAAATAACTCTCTGGGATGATGATAGTTTCCATCTTTTCTCTGTCTTTGAAATGTTTTGACAATTAATGCATTCCTATTTTCTGAAAAATTTTCAACTTTCGTTCTCATTATGGGTGAGACCCTCTGCTTTTGCTGTAGAATATACTGAAGTTACAAAGTCATTAGTGCTGTGTGAGTGATCACTGTGCTATTTCTACCAATTTTCTCTGTTTATAAATATTTTTCTGCCTATTTTCATTGAAACTATGTAGAACATGAACTCTCTTTATCTTGGGAGATAAAAATATTTTTTACTTGAATTGAAAATCATTTTATTGATACCCACTTGAAGAAATCTATATTCTCACAAGATAGAAGAAATATCTATTGAAAATAAAAATGTCAATGAGAATACTATTGCTTATTTTGGGCTATTAAAATATTAATATCATATTTTTTAGAAAAAGTAATATGTAGATTTCCAATTTTATCTCTTATAGTTGTAATTGTGATTGGAAATATTATATACTTATTTACATAGCTTGTGGATCTAAGATCATGGTTCTGAAACTCAATATGCAGGAATGACTTGGGAATAGGTGAACATTTTCATTTAATGCAAAAATTATTATTGCATGCCCAGCTTTGCAGTCACTATGGATACAATTATGAGGGCAACAAAGTCTAGCTGTTTTTGACTCAGGTATACCACAAAGACTCCCAGAGAAGCTTTACTACCTGTTTAGGATGGGCCATTGCTCTTTTTTTTTTTTTTGCATGATTTAACTTCACCTCCACACCCACCCCAATGATGAAAGAGGATTTCGGGTATCAGAAAAATCTCAAGTTAAAGTATGTTTACAACTTTCTACCTCTGTGTTTTTGGATGATACTTAAACTTTATAGAATTAAATTTCTCCATCTGTGAAATGCATTTAGTAATAATTATATTGCCAGATGAGGTGGCTCATGCCTATAATCTCAGCACTTTGGGAGTCCAAGGCGGGTGATCACAAGGTCAGGAGTTCGAGATCAGCCTGGCAAATATGGTGAAACTAAAAATACAAAAACTAGCTGGGTGTGGTGGCACGCCTGTAGTCCCAGCTGCTGGGGAGGCTGAGGCAGGAGAATCGCTTCAACCCAGGAGGCAGAGGTTGCAGTGAGCTGAGATTGTGCCACTTGCACTCCAGCCTGGGTGATGGAGTAAGACTCAAAATAAATAAATTAATTAATTACATTTTAAAAATAATTATAGGAATTTGATAAAGGTTTCAAGAGACAGTGTAAATAAAGTAGTTGGAAAACACTAAATATTAGCTATAATTATAATTGCTGAGGCCTAATGAATGCATACGCTTGAATTATATAAATGATTAAAACATATTTTGTGAGAAACTGGGATCTAGTCTTTAATTATAATTATTTTCTTAGTAGTAAAATGTTTTTCACTCTGATTTATTACTTTAAAAATATATACACATCTTACTACTTGTTTATACATTAGGAATTCCAATTTTCTTTATCCTCTATGGGAGTTCTTGTCTGTATTTTACAAAGTAATAAACAATAATGTTTTAGATCTATCATATATTCAACCATAAATTGGTTCTGAAATATGTATAACATCTTGTTATGACCTCTTCATGATAAGAGGAACAGAAGTTTTAAGATAATGGCTAGCATTAAAATATAGTCTAAAATTTCAGAAGAGAGGATTCCCTGAATGCAGACCTCCTTTTCTAACGTGGGATACAAGCTTACACCATAGACATCTTATTATTGTCTTATGTTCAAAGTGCCGAAAACTAGGCAGATTAACGTAAGCATTAAGTAAATATATAATGAATTAGAATGGTAGCTACTATGTAATAAAACAATCAAACCCTATTAGTAATGTATATACTTGTCTACATGGATTTCTAAGTTTTTAATTTTTTTTTCAATAAATAACAAATTCATACATTTCTCAAGCAGTGTATTGCTACTTATTACCTTCAAAATACCTAGGAAGTGAATGAAATGATTGTTGTCATTAGGAGGTTGATATTCAAGTAATATTTAAAGTATAAACACAAACAAAAACATCAATATACATGATTCATTTTGGTACACTAACACCTGTAAATGAAACCTAAGTAATAGAACAAATTAAACCATTATTCTTAGAGGGAAAAACTTTTCTCACATTTACAAACTACAGATTTACTGATGTTATTATGTTGTCACTGTAAAGTGAATACACACACACACGTATCTATCTATCTTCGGAAATAGAGTGTAATGCAAATTTAGATAACTGGAATAGAGGCAATAGAAACTCAGAAGACACATTCTTCAATTAGCTCACACATTTTTAACACAGGCTCGTCTATAACACGTGGTTTGTGAGTCTTGCTTGTTTTTCTCTGCCTTTCTCAGTACCCACTCTCTCATTGACTTAGGTAAAAAAGATGTCACTGTCTAATTAAGTTACTTTTCTTATGACTTCTTGGTTTCTTCTATCAAGGAAAAAAAAAAGATAAATCTACAGGGTGCCTTTGTGAAGCTCTTTAGTGTTTATTATCACATCAATTTCCCCTCCATTCCCAGTGTTTCAGGGATGCATTAATGATTCATTTAGCAGATAAATGCATGCTCTTTGCTAACCCCATAACCACCTGGAGATTCTTCATTGTTAGTCTTACTAACAACTTCTGAGAGCAAATTTTTCAAATCTATTTCTACTAAATATTCCTTGATATAATGAAATGTTTACTAAAAGGCAAATGATCTAGGTTTCTTGAGGGCATATACAGTATGCTATGGGTAATTCTCTCCAGTCTCACCCCATTATCAACCTCATTACATGGGCCACAGAATTCTTGAGAAATTATCTCTATGCTAGACCACTTTCTTCTCTTTGACACATGGACAACAGCAAAAACACTGTTAGTTTTAACCACTTTCTTTGTATATACCATCTGGCATTTACCCTGCACAACACATAGCCAAGTTTAGAGATGTATCTTCTCTGCCCACCTTTGACTCCCACAAGTAAAATGATTTAGCATTTTTGAAGGTGCATGATGGCATAGTCCATAATTATGAAAGATATGCTTGGTAAAGAAGTGTAAAAATTATCTTTTGTGTAATTTTTTCCTCTTTTTATCCAGTCATTTACATTTATTAAAATGGATCTCTGTTGACATTCTTGAAGATTCACATTTCTTCACCTGTCACCAAGGGATTAAAATCGTTAAGAAGAAATTGTAGAAATAGATTACATTAAACTAATCACAATATCTCCCAAAAGGGTATACTCTAATAATATTAAGGGATTTTAGCATCTTTTTCAAAGTTAAAGTTATTGATTTTAATTAACAAATATTTCTTGAAAATACATCTTTTCTTTTATTTGTTTCTTTTTTTTTTTTTTTTTTTGGTCTGTCTGTTACTATGACAAATTCCTAAGAATGCTACTACATGAAATTTTACTGAGTAGACTAGAGGAAAAATTTTAGAACAGTAGTGTTAGTAACTAGGATGCACCTTTGGAAGTGAATCAGGATTTTATGAACATAGATAATCTTTCCTAGAGTTTTGAAGCCTACTTTCTTGGATGTTTCATAAAGAGTGACAGATTGTAGTCTTAAGATATTTCTTTTTGTGGTTTTTTTTTTTTTTTTTTTTTCTTTTTAAAATTTTCTCACCAGGATAGCCTTTGAAATAAAGTGGAATTAACACTGGCGGGTAGTGCCAAAGCCTTTCACTCAGGGTTGTTGTGGTTCAGAAGCTTTTTCCTTCCTCAAGACATGTACTGTATTCTATTCAAAGATAACAGCTGAAGGTTCACGCAGTGACATGAACACTTTAAAGACCTCATTCCGGCATGCCAGATGTGAACTTTGGGATTGTTTAAAATAGCAACTTGTAAAACAAGAAACAACAAAAAAATCCAAAATACTACTCCTTTGGCCTACTGAGTTTTACAGATTGGGAGTGAATGCCTGAGTTTCTGAGCTCTTGTTCTAACTACCAACTGAAGCCAATATGTAACATTTTCAGCTTTATTTTTCCCATCTGTCACAATGGGATAATTTTTACTCTCAGCAATATGATGAAATCTCTAAATAGTGGCAATATGGGAAATATTAGTGAAGGAGAGAAAAGTGCCACTCCTCACATTTAAGTTGCTGTGGCAAGAGCTAATTATGGAGTAGGGAAGTGTTAAAATATTTAGAATTCAGGTCTAGTTGAAGGTAGAAATTAATAGAAATAAGGAGAAAAGAAACTGCCTATATTTACATTACTACAAATAGTATTGTCTATTGCAGGAGATAGTGACTGCATACTACACTGGTTTTTCACTGTGTTTTCTTTTGGTGACTCTAGCACTGAGGGAGCATTGTGGAATAGACCTTGAAATTTCACTAGCATTAACACAAAGAATAATGTTTCCTGAAGTTAGACACACGTCTTCTTTTGTGTTATTGTCTTCCTCTTCCATTGAATAGTTGCTTACCACATACAGCCAAAATGAATACAAAGAATAGTCAAGGATCCCATTCAAACCATAAAAGCAGCATTTTGATGATAAATAGGGGTCTCTTAGAAATGACCTGCTGTATTGTAAAGCCAAAAGGTGAAGTCTTCACCTTTCAACTTTATAAAGATCTTGCTAGATATAAGCAGTCATTGCAAGAGATAAAGAGCAAAGCCATGTTTGAGATAAAATTAATAAAGCCAACATTTTAAAGTTTGCTTACTGGTAAAAGAGGCAAGTAATATTCCTCAGACACTCAAACAAGTTCTTTTTGTAGCATGCAAGAACGTACAGAGGCACTCTCTCTCTCACACATTCACATATATGAGAAAAGATGAAAAAGAAGTGTGAATTATATGTCCTTTCCTGGCATAGTTGTATAGTACACAACACCTTTGTTTATAATTTTACTCAAAATATTAAATCTGTTTACCTACCTATGCAACACACTTTGAAAGCTCAACCTCATCTGTCATAATTATAGAACACTCTTTTCTCAAAAACAGAAATGTTAATAAAATATTTTAATTGCAATATCTTATGGAAAGGTTCACTTTGACTTAACTTAATATGTAGCCAATCCCATTCACTTCTGTGGTATTAATGCTGTCACAATACCCATGGTGATTTTTAGTAATGACAATATTTGCATATGTCTTTTTTCCATTGTAGTGAATTTCAAGGCTGGTGATATATTTTAATGTACATTACTGTACTCTAATTATTTAGACATTAGTTTTATATTCACTTTCATTCAACGTCACATGTAATCCTAAATAAAATATTTACATATATTTTCAATGTCAAGGTATTCCATATTTTTGATTACATATTACCACAGACTGTATCTATATATGTAAAGCCGAGCAGATAGTAAGCTAAGAGGTTCCCAATCAGGAAAGGAACAGTGGAAACAGAAAATGAACACATTCTCAAAGGACAAAGATTGATACAAAGACTGTATCTATTAAATCTGAGAAATAACATGCTAATACAATTCCTACATAAAGAATGGTCAACAGTACACAATAATCAAATTTATAAGTGCCTATAGTATTTGCTGAACTAATATCATATATATTAAAAATTAATATTTTAATGTTATTATGATAGATCATACTGAAAAAATAAATGCATATTTTAAATAAAAATATAAAAGTATTTATTATGCAAGTTATAGGAAAACTTGGCATTTTGGAAATGGTTTTAAAAGGTTGATATTTCCTGAAAATAGCAAGGATACGACCACGAAGACTCAAACCCTCAATCTCCTGATCCAGAATCATACACTTTATCCGATAGGCCATGCGACTGCAACGCTACCTGATTTCAAACTATACTACAAGGCTACAGTAACCAAAACAGCATGGTACTGGTACCAAAACAGAGATATAGACCAGTGGAACAGAACAGAGCCCTCAGAAAAAATACTACCCATCTACAACTATCTGATCTTTGACAAAACTGACAAAAACAAGAAATGGGGAAAGGATTCCCTATTTAATAAATGGTGCTGGGAAAACTGGCTAGCCATATGTTGAAAGCTGAAACTGGATCCTTTCCTTACACCTGATACAAAAATTAATTCAAGATTGATTAAAGACTTAAATATTAGACCTAAAATCATAAAAACCCTAGAAGAAAACCTAGGCAATACCGTTCAGGACATAGGCATGGGTAAGGACTTCATGTCTAAAACACCAAAAGCAACGGCA